>NC_067443.1:6279368-6519551 GCF_009764475.1 Pristis pectinata | reverse complement strand
GTGAGGAGAGGAGTTCCTCACCTGTGGCGTCCTGGCTGGGAATATTTGGTGGGACGGGAGGGAGCAAGAGGTTGGCACGGACAGCTTCCTGCTGGGCAGATTGGCGGCTCAGTGCCCTCTCCCTTTCACCTGGGCAAGGGGGTCACTGCCTCCGATTGGATGCCCCCCTCCCTGCGTCCTCCATGGCGGGATGGGGTGGGTGGAGAATGACTGGCGAGGGCGTGGGGCAACGCTTGCCAGTCCTGCATGTCTCCAGTGTGAACAGGGACGGGTTTATATCCAGACTGCTGACTGCTTGCCCCCAGAGCGGGCATTTGACGGGGCAGAGAGGGGCGGATCTGAGGCCCCACTGGCTTGGGGTGGGGTCTGTTGGGTTGCAAGCTTTGGGATGGGGTGGGAGGGGAGGGGTCACTGCTCACTACACTGCTTGGTGCTGTCGGCCTGGCTGGGGAACCGCGGGCGGGGTTAGGGTTTACATGACGCATGCCATCTCTCTGCAGTGCTGGGAGTGCCACCGGTGAGTGCGGGGGTCCAACAGAGCAAGGGTCAGGGCTGGGGGTCGGGACCAGGAGAGTCCTCTGCCCAGGATTGGGAGAGATCCCGGATAATTTGATGGGATGGTATAGAGGGAGCTTCACCCTGTGTCTGACCCCAGGAGTGTGTGATTGGACGGTGCGGAGGGAGCTTCACTCTGTGTCTGACCCCGGGAGTGTGTGACGGGTCGGTGCAGAGGGAGCTTCACTCTTTGTCTGACCCCAGGAGTGTGTGATTGGACGGTGCGGAGGGAGCTTCACTCTTTGTCTGACCCCGGGAGTGTGTGACGGGACGGTGCGGAGGGAGCTGATCCTACTCTCAAATTAGGCTTTGCGAGAATTTAATTCTGTGTTGCAGTCTATAACTGAATAGTTCACAGTCCCTGACTGTTCAGGTTTACGTTTGAGGATGTAGCTCGGGTGGGGAAATTCCATCGGGGGAAAGAGTGGCTGGGATTTTCATCATGGGGGATTGCTCTGCACCATGCTGGATGTGGGACACAGGATCTCAGCTGGAACTGGGTGGCAGAAGGTGGATGCAAGAGAGCAGGTTGCAGAGACTGAGAATGTTCAAATAAATATAACATGAAATAAAACCTCTATATCTCTATAAATTGCAACGTCTCTGCCTCTGACTGTGTTTATATATTGCAATTGGTTTAATATTGTCACACGTATCGAGGTACAGTGAAAAACATTGTTTTGCCTGCCATCCGTACAGGTCATTTCATTACATCAGTGCATTGAGGTAGTACAAGGGAAAACAATGACAGAGTGCAGAATATAGTGTTCCAGTTACAGAGAAAGTGCAGTGCAGGCAGACAATAAGGTGCAAGGGCCACGACGAGGTAGATTGTGAGGTCAAGAGTCCATCTTATCGTACAAGAGGTCCATTCAATAGTCTTATAACAGCAGGATAGAAGCTGTCCTTGAGCCTGGTGGTACGTGCTTTCAGGCTTTTGTATCTTCTGCCCGATGGGAGGGGGGAGAAGAGAGAATGTCCGGGGTGGGGAGGGGGTCTTTGATTATGTCGGCTGCTTTCCCAAGGCAGCGGGAAGTGTAGACAGAGTCCATGGAGGGGAGGCTGGTTTCTGTGATGCGCTGGGCTGTGTCCACAGCTCTCTGCAGTTTCTTGTGGTCCCGGGCAGAGCAGTTGCCGTCCCAAGCCGGGATTGGTATTAGTATATTATTGTCACTTGTACCAAGGTAGTGAAAAACTTGTCTTACAAACTGATCGTACAGGTCAATTACCCAGTGCAGTTACATCATGTAGTACAGGTTAAAAAACAATAACAGTACAGAGTAAAGTCTCACAGCTACAGAGAAAGTGCAGTGCAATAAGGGTCAAGGTCACAACAAGGTAGATCGTGAGGTCAGAGTCCATCTCATTGTATAAGGGAACTGTTCAATAGTCTTATCACAGTGCGGTAGAATCTGTCCTTAAGTCTGGTGGTACGTGCCCTCAGGCTCCTGGATCTCCTACCCGATAGGAGAGGAGAGAATGTCCTGGGTGGGTGGTGTCTTTGATTATGCTGGCTGCTTCACCAAGGCAGCGAGAGGTAAAGACAAGAGTCCAAGGAGGGGAGGCTGGTGTCTGTGATGCGCTGGGCCGTGTCCACAACTCTCTGCAGCTTCTTGCGGTCCTGGGCAGAGCAGTTGCCGTGATACATCCGGATAGGATGCTTTCTATGGTGCATCGGTAAAAGTTGGTGAGAGTCAAAGGAGACAAACCGAATTTCTTTAGCCTCCTGAGGAAGTAGAGGCGCTGGTGAGCTTTCTTGGCCGTGGCGTCTACGTGATTTGAGCAGGACAGGCTGTTGGTGATGCTGCAACATCCGGATAGGATGCTTTCTGTGTAAAAATTGGTGAGGGTCAACTCATTACAAAAATTGGAGAGTGTCTGCACATCAGCAGGAAGGGTTTTGCAATTGATTCTTAATTGACTGGTACTAAACATCCTCTCACCCGTCCCAATCGTGGAGTCAGGAATTGTGCCGACCATTCCCTGGGTGCTGGAATGCTTTTCCTTGGTGTCAACTTGAAAGGATATTCTCCAATGGTGATGCCAAGACTCCTGCCTGTTGATCTTGAAATGAGAAAGAATCCTTGGGCACTGGGCTGACAAAGTGGGTAGAGCCGCTGTCTCACAGTGCTGGAGACCCAGGTTCGATCCCAACCTCTGCTATTGTCTGTGCTCTGGTTTCTTCCTCAATGTGGCTGCTGAAAATTGCCCCAGTGTAAGGCCATTCGGCCCATCGAGTCTGCTCCACCATTCGATCGTGGCTGATTTGTTTTTCCTGCCATTCTCCTCCCATTTTCCTGCCTTCTCCCCGTAACCTTTGACGCCCTCACTAATCAAGAGCCTATCAACCTCCGCTTTAAATACACCCAGTGACTTGGCCTCCACAGCCGTCTGTGGCAATGAATTCCACAGATTCACCACCCTCTGGCTGAAGAAATTCCTCCTCATCTCAGTTCTAAAGGGACGTCCCTTTATTCTGAGGCTGTGCCTCTGGTCTGAGACTCTCCCACTACTGGAAACATCCTCTCCACGTTACTCTATCCAGGCCTTTCAATATTCGGTAGGTTTCAATGAGATCCCCCCATCCCAGGCCAGAAACATCAAATGCTCCTCATACATTAATCCTTTCATCCCCGGGATCATTCTCGTAAACCTCCTCTGGACCCTTTCCAATGCCAGCACACTTCCTTAGATACGTGTGGGTGAGGCGAAAGTAGAATCTGGGGGTAGTTGACGTGGATGTGGCGATTGGTGCAAGGAGGTGGTTGAGTGCAGTGTGCTATATGACTCTAATGAGAAGGGGCAGATTCCCTGGGCCAATGATGCTGGGATGTAACACTGACACTGGGACGGGTTACGTTCTCAGGAGGGGCAACTTCTTCACACAGCGGGTGGTGGGTAGATGGAACAGCCACAAGAAGTGGTAGAGACGGGTACAATTAGACAGGTACATGGATAGAGGGATATGGACCAAACGGGTAAATGGGACTAACCCATGTAGACAACTTGGTCGGCAAGGATGAATTGGTCCAAAGAGTCTGTTTCTGTGACACATTACTCTTCGACAATCACATTGGAATAGGATATGCCCAGGGCAATGTTACTGGGACGGGGCATATTCCCAGGACAATGATACTGGGAATGAGACAGATGACAGGGACAATGTTTATCCCAGCGTGGGCAATGAAGACCTGGGACAGTTCCTGATCCCTCCACTGACTCTGCCCCCTGCCAGGTGCACATAACCCCGAGGGGCTTCCTCTGCTCACCGAGCCCGGGAGTGACTTCCTTCCCTGGGACGTGTGCAGGGAGCTGGGAACCCAGTCCTTGCGTGGGACATCCGGACATCTGCCCATCCTGGACTGGCTGCTACATTTCCCTCCCCCCCCTTCCTCCCCCTCCCAGCAGCTTGGCTGCAAAACTTGTGCATTGCCCGGGCTGGAAGGTGATGCCCCGTCTCCTGTCCCCTGGCCCCTCTCACCTGTCCCATCCCCCTGCCCCCTGTCTCCTGCCCCCTGTCTCCTGCCCCCTCTCCTGCCCCTGTCTCCTGCCCCCTCTCCACTGCCCTCCAGGGCTGGAAACGGGTACTTCCGGGTCGGGGGGGCGGAAGCCGCCCGCATCCTGGCGGAAGCGCCGCTGTGACGGTTTGGCGGGTCCTGGCAGCGGAGCGGATGTGTCGTCGCCTCGACACGGAAGTGACGTGAGAGGGAGCCGCAGCGGCTGTCGGATTGTTCTGGAAAGGACGGAGGGAAAATGGCGGAGGGCGGAGGGTGGAGGGAGGGGGAGAGAGGAGGGGGGAGGGAGAGGGAGGGAGGGGGGAGGGGGAGGGAGAGGGGGAGGGGGAGAGGGAGGGAGGGGAGAGGGAGAGGGGGGAGGGAGGGAGGGGGGAGGGAGAGGGAGGGAGGGGGGAGGGAGAGGGGGGAGGGAGGGAGGGAGGGGGGGGAGGGAGAGGAGGGAGAGGGGAGAGGGGAGGGGGAGGGGAGGGGGAGGGGAGGGAGGGGAGGGAGGGGAGAGAGGGGAGAGAGGGAGGGAGGGGGGAGGGGAGGGAGGGGGAGAGGGGAGGAGGGGGAGAGGGAGGGGGGAGGGAGAGGGAGGGGAGGGAGAGGGAGGGAGGGGGAGGGGGAGGGAGAGGGGGAGAGGGAGGGAGGGGAGGGGGAGGGGGAGAGGGAGGGAGGGGGAGAGGGAGGGAGGGGGAGAGGGAGGGAGGGAGAGGAGGGAGGGAGGGGGGAGGGAGAGGAGGGAGGGAGGGGGGAGGGAGGGAGGGAGGAGGGGGGAGGGAGAGGAGGGAGGAGGGGGGAGGGAGAGGAGGAGGGAGGGGGGAGGGAGAGGAGGGAGGGAGGGGAGGGAGGGGAGGGAGGGGGGGAGGGGAGAGAGGGGAGGGAGGGGAGAGGAGGGGAGGGGAGGGAGGGGGGGGAGGGAGGGGGGGGAGGGAGGGAGGGGAGGGAGGGGGGGGGAGGGAGGGGAGGGAGGGGGGGGGAGGAGGGAGGGAGGGGGGGGAGGGGGGGGGGGAGGGAGGGAGGGAGGGAGGGGGAGGAGGGGGGGGGAGGAGGGAGGGAGGGAGGGGGGGGAGGGGGGAGGGGGGGGGAGGGAGGGGGGAGGGGGGGGGAGGGAGGGGGGGGGAGGGGAGGAGGGGAGGGGGAGGGGGGGAGGGAGGGGGAGGGGGGGAGGGAGGGGGGGAGGGGGGGGGGGGGGGGTGGGGGGGGGGGGGGGGGGAGGGGGGGAGGGGAGGGGGGGAGGGAGGGGGGGGAGGGAGGGAGGGGGGGGAGGGGAGAGGGAGGGGGGAGAGGGGGGAGGAGAGGGGGAGGGGGGGGGGAGAGGAGGGGGAGGGGGGGGGGGGGGGGGGAGGAGGGGGGGAGGAGGGAGGGGGGAGGAGGGGGGAGGGGGGGAGGAGGGGGGGGGAGGGGAGGGAGGGGAGAGGGAGGGAGGGGGGGAGGGGGGAGGGGGAGAGGGGAGGGGGAGGGGAAGGGTGGGGGGTTGGGGGGGGAGGGGAAGGGTGGGGGGTTGGGGGGGGAGGGGAAGGGAGGGAGGAGGGGGAGGGAGGAAGGGTGGGGAGGAAGGGTGGGAGGGTGAGGGGAGGAAGGGTGGGGGTAAGGGGAGAGGGAGGGTGGGGATGGGGAGGGAGGGGATGGGGAGGGGGAGAGGGGGGTGGGGAGGGGGAGAGGGGGGTGGGGATGCGGAGGGGGGGGACATGGGACTGAGGGGAAGGAGTGAGGGGGGATTATGGGGAGGGAATGAGGGAGGGGAGGGAATGGGGGAATGAGGGAAGGGGTTTGAGCAGGAGGGGTGAGGGGGGAGGGAGTGTGGGAGAGAGGGAGTTGTGGGACGAGAGAGAGGGAGGGGAGGAAGAGGGGGACCGAGAGAGTGAGTGGGGTGAGGAATCGGGCGAGGGAGTGTGAGGGGAAGGGTGGGGGAAGAGGGGCAAGGATGAAGGTAGGGGTAGGTGGGGTTTATGCAGAGCGGAGTGAGGAGGGATGGGGAGTTGTGAGTTGGCGGGGGGGTACGGGAGAGTTTGGTGTGCGGGGGGGGTTATGAGGAGGAGGTACGGTTCCCCCCACCCCGTGTACCATTATCTCTCCCAGAAGCGGATGAACTCGAGACTTTTCCCTTCCAGACGTCGCAGCAAGTGGGACCAACCGGGGCCCAGCTTCAACGGCACCCTTCCGGGGGTGATGCCCGCCCCGGTTTCCATGCCAACAGCGCCCCTTGTCCCTGGGACCGGAGCTCCGAGCTCTGGGGTGGGGTCGGGGTCCGTGACCCCCGCCTCTGGAGCTCTGGACGCAGCGGCAGCAGTGGCAGCCAAGATCAATGCCATGCTGATGGCCAAGGGCAAACTCAAGCCCAGCCCGAGCGTTCCCGAACAGGTACGGCCGGCCGGGCACTGAACTCGTCTGAAAGCTTCCGTCTGTACCGCCCCAAAGCCAGGCAATCAGTGCTGGACTTGCCCATGAGGTTTAGTCGGTAGTAACGAAGGCAAGTGCAATGTTAGCATTTGTTCTGCAGTGCTGGGACCACAAGCTTTCACTTTATACATCAATGATCTGTGACTGACAGCACTGAGGCCAAGTTTGCAGGCAATACCAAGATAGGTGGAGGGGCAGGTAGTGTCGCGGAGGCAGGGAATCTCCAGACAGGTTGGGAGAGTGGGCACAGAAGTGGCAGGTACAGCGAGGGGGACGTGTGGGGTTACGCACTTTGGGAAGAAGATTAAAGGCGCAGACTATTTCCGAAATGGGGCGAAAATTCAGAACTCAAAGGGGCTGGGGAGTCCCAGTTCGGGATTCCCTCGAGGTTAACTTGCAGGTTGAGTCTGTAGGAAAGAAGGTAGATGCATTTAGAGAGGACAAGAATATAACAGCAAAGATGTAATGCTGAGACTTTATATGGCGTTGGTCAGTCCACACTGTGAGCGATTTTGGGCCCCGTATCTAAGGAGGGATGTGGGGACGGTGGGGGGAGGGCCCATGGGCACCGAAACTGGGGGAGGTGGGAGACAGAAGGGTTTGGGGTCCCTCAAACAGGAATCACAGTTAATGTACAAATACAGTAAGCAGTTAGGGAAACAATCCTGTCTTAGTCACACAGCATGGAATCAGGACATTCAGCCCAACATCCATCCCGACCAAGGTGTGTTAACTGAGCTAGTCCCATTTGCCTGCATCCGGCCCATGAACCTTCCTGCCTATCACCTGTTTAAACGTATTGAACAGCGGATCAGTTTGGGGGCGGGCGGGAGGGGGAGGTGTGTCGAGAGGCCTCCCCCTCTTGCTCCCACGCACCTGCTGCTCGCTGCCCTGCGTCGCTAATGCTCTGTCCCCTGCAGGTCTCGCTTCCCGGCAAGATGGGGGTTGGCACCAAAAACAAGGACGACCTGGTGGTGGCCGAGGTGGAGATCAACGACGTCCCCATCAGCTGCCGGAACCTGCTGACCCGTGGACAGACTCAGGACGAGGTGCGCCGGAGAGGTGGTGTGGGTCAGGGTGCTGTGGTGGGAGAGGTCTGCCTCTCTCTCCGTGTCTTCGGGTGGGGGCGGGGGTGGTGGGGTGGTGTTCTGTGACTGACAGGACGTTGGGAGGATGAAGTACTAACCTGTCCACCATCCTGTTCCCACCTTATCCACCAGTTTCGGGGAGGGAGAGACTTCATCCTCGAGTCACAGCACTGGGACAAGCCCTCTGGCCATCACACAGACATCTGTACTAATGTGATTTACCAGCACTTGGTCTGTGCACTTCTATAGCTGGACATTCAAGGGCTTGTCTCCGTACTTATAATGTATAATACAGAACAGCGCAGCACAGGAACAGACCCTCCGCCCATCACGTCTGTGCTGACCATGATGCCAAATTAAACCAAACCCATCCTCCTGCACGTGAAGCGTATCCCTCCATTCCATGCATGTTCGTGTGCCTAAGTGCCTCGTAAATGCTGTGTCTTCTATTATACCTGCTTCCGCCACCAGTCCTGGCAAGCACGTTCCAGGCACCTGCCACTCTCTGGGGAGAAAACCTGCTCCGCACATCTCCTTTAAACTCCCCCCCCACCCCCCCCCCCCCCCCCCCCCCCCCCCACACACCTTATTTGAGCCTATCTCTGCCTCTCATAATTTTATAAACTTCTATCAGGTCTCCCCTCAGCCTCCGCCGCTCCAGAGAAAACAACCCAAGTTTGTCCAAACTCTCCTCGTGGGTCAGACCCTCTAATCCAGGCAGCATCCTGGTGAACCTCCTCTGCACCCTCTCCAAAGCCTCCACATCCTTCCTGTAATGGGGCGACCAGAAACTACACATAATAACCTAACCAAAGTTTTTATACAGCTGCAACATGACTTCCTGGCTCTTATACTCAACCGATGAAGCCAAGCGTGCCGTCCGCCTTCTTTACCATCCTGTCTACTTGTGTTGCCACTTCCAGGGAGCTATGGACTTGGACCCCAAGATCCCTCTGTACGTCAATGCTGTTAAGAATCCTGCCATTCACTGTACACTTTCCCCTTATATTTGACCTCCCAAAGTGCAACACCTCACACTTGCCCAGATTAAACTCCATCTGCAGCTTCTCTGCCCGTATCGGCAACTGATCTATATTCCACTGTAACCTTTGACAATCTTCGTCACTCTCCACAGCTCCACCAATACTTCTGTCATCCGCAAACTCACTAATCGCTCACCTACACTTCCGTCCGTCTTTAATATGTATCACAAAGCACAGATCCTTGTGGAACACCACTGGTCACGGATCCCCAGCCAGAATTACACCCTCCCCCACTACCCTCCGTCTTCTATGGCCAAGCCAGTTTTGAATCCAAACTACTAAGTCACTGTGGATCCCACACATCTTAATCTTCTGGATCAGCCCACCGTGAGGGACCTTGTCAAATGCCTCACCAAAGTCCACGTGGACTACAGCCACTGCCCTACCCTCATCAGTCATCTTGTTAAATGCTGTGAGGGTCTCTGCCTCCAGCACCCCCTCATAAACAGGGGAAGGGGCCTGTTAGTCAGCTGTTTATCACAGTGTAGTACAGCACGGAAACAGGCCCTTTGGCCCAACTCGACTGTGCTCACCAACATGCCCATCTAAGCTGGTCCCATTTGTCTGCGTTTGAATCATAGAACAGTACAGCACGATACAGGCCCTTTGGCCCACAATGTTGTGCCGACCTTTAAACCTTGCCTAAGACTATCTAACTCCTTCCTCCCACATATCCCTCTATTTTAAATTCCTCCATATGCTTATCTAGCAATCTCTTGAATTTGACCAATGTACCTGCCTCCACCACCACCCCAGGCAGCATATTCCACGCCTCAACCACTCTCTGGGCAAAAAACCTTCCTCTGATCTCCCTTGAACTTCCCACCCATTACTTTAAAGCCATGCCCTCTTGTATTGAGCATTGGTGCCCTGGAAAAGAGGCGCTGGCTGTCCACTCTATTCCTCTTAATATTTTGTACACCTCTATCATGTCTCCTCTCATCCTCCTATCCATGTACCTGTGCAACTGTTTGTGTGCAGTAAGTTCTGTCACAAGGGTTATTTGTCACCACAGCCCACCTCTGAACTCACTTTGACCCACTCGCCCTTTGTGCTTGGCCCCTGCTTTCTCGTGAGCTGGTTTCATTCCCTTACAGGTTGTGGGGGTCGGGGGAGGGTTGTTTATTTGGTTACAGACATACAGTAGCGGGCAGTTGAGTGGAAATCCCTTACCTTTCTCTGCCTCGTCGTGCAGGTGAGTCGGTTGTCAGGAGCTGCTGTGTCCACACGCGGGAGGTTTATGTCTCCGGAGGAAAAAGCACAAGCCACCCCTGGGTATGTACCAACTCAGTGAGCAATCCTCCCCCATCGCTTCAGGCCACATGGATCTCTGTTTACTGATCCACGCCTGCCTCTAAAATCATTGTGTTAAAGGCCACTCCCAGATACCTGAGTGCACGTCGTCTCCAGAATGGGTTGTGAAGGGGCACTCCACTGTCGTGAGGAAGGAATTGAGGGGAGTGCTCTGCTGTCAGAGGGGTTGTGCTGGGGGTGTATGCTGCACTGTCGGAGGGGCACTCCAGTAGCAAAGGGGTGGAATCGGTTATTTTGCTGTGTGTGGGGAGGGTGGGTGTCTTGCGGGGGGAATGCTGCATCGTTGGAAGGGTCGGTGTTAGAGGAACACTGCACTGTCGGAGGGGGGTACTGAGGGTGTGGCATGCCTTTGGAGGGCTTTGAGGTTTGCCAGCCAGTGCATACCTTGGTCATCCAGAACTGTGCACAGAAGATAGAACGAGGTGCTCACCACCGTCCAGTGGCGACGTTACACGCTACTATCCCTCTTCTGTTGTCCATCTGTGATTTTGGCTCACCTCATTTTCCCCCTTTCTTCCCCTCTGGGAGAGGACATCGCAGCCTGGACCTGCCGGGCATGTCTTCCTGCTCTGCATTTCACACCTCCCTACATCTTTTGGTCTATGTTCCCGCTCTCTAAACTGCTCCCATTCACTCACAGACCACATCACCTTGTTTACAGCTTATCCCCCTTGGTCACCCTGGTTTTACCCCCATCAGAGACACCCCTTCCCTGCAGCTTAACCATCTACTTTTGTGTCCTTTCCAGCTCTGTCGAAGGGTCTCTGACCTGAAGCGTTAACTCTGTTTCTCTCACCACAGACGCTGCCTGACCTGCTGAGTGTTTCCAGATTTCTAGCATCTGCAGTTTTTTTTTATTTTGCAGGGTCCTGATGCAGGGTTTCGTCCTGAAATGTCGACAATTCCTCTTCCCCCCCCCACAGATGCTGCTCAACTCGCTGAGTTCCTCCGGCAGATTATTTGTTGCTCCAGATTCCAGCATCTGCAGTCTCTTGCGTCTCCTTTTCGATTATCTTCCCAGTTCTATCCACTTGATTGTGATGCAAGATCAGGGGATGAGGGGTGGTTGTGGCAACTGCCTGGTAAATTTCTGAAGTCTCTTCCCCCCCCCCCCCCCCCCCCCCCCCCCCCCCCCCCCCCCCCCCTCTCTCTCTCTCCAGGGACCGAGCCCTGTGCCTCACATTCAAGGCCAGACGCGTGACGTTGTCGACAGTGAGTATGTGCCCGTGGCATTGTGGTGCCTGTAGTCCCGACCTCTGGGTCGTTCGGCAGTGTCGCAGTTAGACAAATAAAGTGCAAGGGGCCACAAATAGGTAGATCGGGAGATTAAGAGTTCATCTTTTAGCATGTGAGAGGTCTGATAACAGCGGGATAGAAGCTGTCCTGGTGAATCTGGTGGTATTATGTTAGTTTCCCAGTGAACCTGGTAACTTTAAAGGGAGTGTGAGAACTGGGGCCTGGAGAGTTTCAGGGGAGCGTGGGAACCAGGGCCCCAGTGGGTGGGAAGGGATTGTGCAGTGAGCCTAATGGTCAACCGTCAGGATTTTCGGACAGTGGATTCTCGAGGCTTTACTGTGGGTGGCCAAGCTGCTGAGAGTGCGACTGTGGGATGGTACTGGGAGCAGCTGGCATCAGTGAGACCTCTGCCATTTTCAGAGCCTGCACCTCGAGCAGGGAGCGGGGCTGAAATATTTGGGTGGGGGGCTCGGGGGGATGAAGAAAGTGGAGTGCGTGCAGTGTATGTAGCTCCGCTGATACTGTCCTCCTACAGAAACCAGGCTGAGAGAACAACCCTCGCTTCGAGTCATAGCCAGGCGTTCACTGCACAGCCTGACAGCCGTACAAGTCGGCGTTGTAGACGGGAGTCAGAGCTCACAGCTTCTTAAGGCCCTGAGTTACTGTAGTGAATTGTAAAGGGTGGGGTGGGGGCGTTGTCAAAGGACTGCTGCATTGGGAGGGGCGGTGCTGCGGGAGGGGCAGTGCTGAGGGAGCGCTGCCCTGTGGGGGGGGGGGGGTGGTTGCTGAGGGAGTATCACTGTGGAAGGGACAGTACTGAGGGAGGGTCACACTGTGGGAGGGGCGGTACTGAGGGAGAGCTGCACTGTGGGAGGGGCGGGGTACTGAGGGAGAGCTGCACTGTGGAAGGGCAGTGCTGAGGGGGTGTCACTGGAGGGGCAGTGGGAGGGAGGGTCACACTGTGGGAGGGAGGGTCACTGTGGGAGGGGCAGTGGGGAGGGAGGGTCACTGTGGGAGGGGCAGTGGGAGTGTTGAGTGTGGCGGTAGCGCGCGTAATGACGTATGTGTGTTTTCGCGGGTGTTAGTTTATGGTACTCTCTGAAGTTCTGCCGTTGACTAGCTGGTCCTTTCCGTATTGGATGGATATATTTGGTATTGTAGTCTTCTGTAGTGCTTTTAGCTAATAAATGTTTTATACAAAAAAGGGGCAGTGGGGAGGGAGGGTCACTGTGGAGGGGCAGTGGGGAGGGAGGGTCACTGTGGGAGGGGCAGGAGGGAGGGAGGGTCACTGTGGGAGGGGCAGTGGGGAGGGAGTGCCGCACTACTCCAGGTGATGCCTGCAATCGAGCCTGCAGGTTCTCCCTGATGTCCTGCCAATATTCATTGACTGACAAAGAAACTACTGGAGGAACTCAGCGGGTCGGGCAGCATCCGCGCAGGGAAACACACAGTCAGCGATGACGGTCTGACCGTCCGTCTCCCTCACAGGTGCTGCCCGACCCGCTGGGTTCCTCCGCCGCCTTTCCTTTTGCTGCAGATTGGAACAGCTGCAGCCCCCTCCTGCTTCCATTTATCCCCTGACCTTCATTAAAACAGATTTGAAAAGCACAAGACGGCAGGTGCTGCAAGTTTGCAATTTAGAAACAAAGACGTCTGGGACAAGCAGCGGGTCGGGCAGCATCTGAGGAGAGCCATGGTGTTGGATCAAGTACCTTTCACCAGTGCACTTCTGATGAAAGGTGATCAACCTGAAGCATGAACTCTGTTGCTGTACCAGACCTGCTGAGAGTTTCCAGTACTTCTGTTCCCATCTCACTACCTGCTTGTAATCACATTATCATTCTTCAGAGGTGGATGTTTCCTAGATTATTGGTAGGGCTACATTCCACTTTCGGGAGAAGTCAGTCTTCTCTTTCTCTCTCCCTCTCTTTCTCTCTCCCTCTCTCTTTCTCCCTCCCGTCTCTCTCTCTCTCCCTCTCTCTCCCTCTCTCTCTCTCTCCCTCTCTCTCTCTCTCCCTCTCTCTCTCTCCCTCTCTCTCTCTCTCCCTCTCTCTCTCTCTCCCTCTCTCTCCCCCCCCCTCTCTCTCTCTCCCTCTCTCTCTCCCTCTCTCTCCCCCCCTCTCTCTCTCTCCCTCTCTCTGCATTGCCGATGCAGCTTTATAAAACTCTGCTTAGGCCGCATCTGGAGTATTGCATTCCATTCTGGTCGGCCCATTTATAGGAAGGGTGTGGCGGCTTTGGAGAGGGTGCAGAAGAGGTTTACCAGGACGCTGCCTGGATTAGAGGGCATGTGCTATAAGGGGAGGTTGGACAAATCTGGGTAGATTTCTCTGGAGCGGCTGAGGCTGAGAGGAGACCTGAGGTGTGTTTATGAGAGGCACAGATAGAGTGGACAGCTGGTACCTTTTCCCCAGGGTCGAAATGTCTAATATGAGAGGGCGTGCATTTAAGGTGAGAAGGGGAACGTTCAAAGGAGATGTGTGGGCAAGTTATTTTTACACAGAGAGCGGTGGGTGCCTGGAATGCGCTGCTGGGGTGGGGGTGGAGGCAGATACGATAGAGGGGTTTACAGTTCTCTTAGATACGCACAGCAATATGGACCATGTGCAGGCAGAAGGATTAGGTGTCATTAGCTTAATTAGTTCGACACAACATGGTGGGCCGAAGGGCCTGCTCCTGTGCTGTACTGTTCTATAATTTCAAGCCATTGGTAGAGGTTGGGGTGGGCACCGAGGTCTTGAACCCAATTCTTAATAAGAAGGCAGTAGTTTTGGAAATCCTCAGCAGGTCAGGTAGTGCCTGGAATGAGAGAAGCAGGATTAATATCTGGAGTCGGTGATCTTATTTTGAAGCTGGGTTCATGCTTCCCTCTCCACAGCTGCTGCCTGACGGGTAACTGTGTCAGATTTCCAGCGAGCTCTGTGTCCACGAGTTCCATGAGAGGCTGTTGGATAGCGTGTCACTGAGGGCAGAAAAGGGGGATCTGTGGGAGGATTGGGGTACTCACGGGCTCTTGCACTCTGTACTGAAGCTAGCACAAGGCAGCTTTGTCATTTGTACACTGGACGCTCCCAACTTTTTTTGCAGAGGCGGTTAATCGAATTAAAGAGATCATTGCGAATGGGGTGGTGAAAGCCCAGGCCTCTTCTGCCTCCACATTCAACGATGCCATGGTTACCGTGTACCATCAGCCAGCCCCGGCTGCGCACCCTTCGACGGCCACGACAAAATCGCAGGCTGGGGTAAGTACGCACACGTGTCCGGCGCAGTGCCACCGTCACCCCGTCCGCCGGTTCTCACTTCCCTGGGACTGTGTAGGTGGAGCTGTATTCTGTATCCAACCTGTGTTGTACCTACTCTGGGACGTTGTAGTGGGAGCTTCAGGCTGTATCCAACTTGTATTGTCCTTGCTCTTGGAATATTTGATGGGACAGTGTGGTGAGAGCTTTGTTCTGTACCCAACCTGTGTCCCTGCTCTGGGAGTGTTTGATGGGACAGTGTGGTGAGAGCTTTGTTCTGTACCCAACCGGTGTCCCTGCTCTGGGAGCTGCATTTTGCACTGTGCTGCGCCTGAGCGATCTGGAGAATTAAGGAAGTGGAGTGTGTGCAGTGTATGTGGCTCTGCTGATGCTGTTCTCCTACAGGAACTGAGCTGATAGACACCACCCCCACTTCTAGCCAAAGCCGGGGGTTCACTTGTGCGGCTTAACAGTAACATTACTGATTAAAGGTTTTAGATGCTGGAATGTTCCGGTTGGAAGGCTGACTGTTGCTTCATGCTGTGGTACCATGATACTCTGTACACTAATTCCAGCTCATGACTGGGTAGGGATATGCCCGTCCACTGGATCCTGATCCCTTCACTCTACACTTCACCACACTTCTTGCTCCCTTCTGCCCAGACATTCCCTCAAGCACCTCCTGTGCTTTGATATCCCTCCCTGTAGCTGGTTGTAGGCTTCCTTCCATCTGAAATCTCATCTGTGCCTTTTACAAGGCAGTTCCCACCCTTGGGCTCGAGTGAGTGAAGCCTGGAAGTGAACTGGGAGTGCAGAGGTGGTGGCAGTCAAGTTGCACAGACAGAGCTGAAACCAGGACCCTTCTCTCAGAAGATGCTTGATATGAATGGACGGGGAGAGGTTGTGGTGGGATGGGGAGAGGGGGTTGATTCTCTTGCACTGCTGTCTGTGCAGAGTAAACTCGGTGCGGTGCAGCCAACGCAGCTCTGTGGGGGAAGGACCACAGTCCAGGCTCCTTCTGCTCCTGGAGGTGGAGGAGCTGAGTCAGGTGGGAAGCCCCTGAAGCAACAGAAGGGTGCATCACCCCAGGGGGCTGCAGGAGTGGCAACAGTGCTATGAATTTTTTTAAAGAAAGTGTTAACACTACTGAAGATGAGACTGCGGATGCTGGAAATCTGGAGCAACACACAAGCAGCGGGTCTGCTGAGTTCGAACACAGAATACTACAGCACAGTCCAGGCCCTTCGGCCCACAATGTTGTGCTGACATTTTATCCTGCTCTAAGATCTATCTAACCCTTCCCTCCCCACATAGCTCTCCATTTCTCTATCATTCATGTGTCTATCTAAGAGTCTCCTAAGTGTCCCTAATGTACCTGCCCCCACAACCTTTGCCAGCAGTGCGTTCCATGCACCCACCACTCTCTGTGTAAAGAACTTACTCCTGACATCCCCCTTATATCTTTCTCCAATCACCTTTAAAATTATGTCCCCTTGTATTAGCCATTGTCGCCCTGGGGAAAAGTCCCTGACTGTCCACTCGATCGATGCCTCTTATCATCTTGTACACCTCTATCAAGTCACCTCTCATCCTCCTCCTCTCCAAAGAGAGAAACCTGAGCTCACTCAACCTATCCTCATAAGACATGCTCTCCAATCCAGGCAGCATCTTGGTAAATCTCCTCTGCACCCTCTGTAAAGCTTCCACATCCTTCTTATAATGAGGCGACCAGAACTGAACACAATACTCCCAAGTGTGGTCTGACCAGAGTTCTATAAAGCTGCAACGTCACCTCACGGCTCTTGAACTCAATCCCCCGACTAATGAAGGCCAACACACCATACGCCTTCTTAACAACCCTATTGACCTGCGCGGCAACCTTGAGGGATCTATGGACGTGGACCCCAAGATCCCTCTGTTCCTCACTGCCGAGAGCCCTGCCATTAACCTTGTATTCTGCCTTCGAATCCCCCGAAGTGTATCATTTTCTCCAGCTCCTTTGTGTGTTGTTTTAACACTACTGAATGTATGAACCAAATGACACTAATAACGTGAAAGGTTTTTGCACTGTTTTTTCCTTTTTGTATATGTTTTATGAGTGTTCTTAAAATATTAAAACAAAATCTGTGCATGACAAGCCCCTTCTCTCGCTCGGCAGATGCACTACGTGCAGGATAAGGTGTTTGTGGGTCTTGAGCAAACCACGCCAGCCTTTAACATCAAGGAGAAGGTGGAGGGTCCAGGTGGCTCCTACCTGCAGCACATCCAAGCCGAGACCGGCGCCAAGGTCTTCCTCCGTGGCAAGGGCTCGGGCTGCCTGGAGCCCGCCTCTGGCAGAGAGGCCTTTGAGCCAATGTACATCTATATCAGGTATCTATTTTCAGCTGTTCTTATAGATTCATGGTGAGATTCAGAATGGAAGCAGGCCCTTCAGCCCACTGAGTCTGTGCCGACCAGCAGCCACTCATTTACACTGATAGAGTCACAGAGTTGTACAGCGACCCAACTCGTCCGTGCTGACCAAGGTGCCTACCTGAGCTAGTCCCATTTACCTGCGTTTGGCCCGTATCCCTGTAAACATAGAAAACTTAGGGCACAATTCAGGCCCTCCGGCCCACGAAGCTGTGCCGAACATGTCCTTTCCTTTCCATGTACCTGCCCAAATGTCTTTTAAGTTGTACCCACCTCTACCACAGCCTCTGGCAGCTCATTCACATACCCACTACCCTGTGTAGAAAAACTTCCCCCTCAGGTCCCCTTTAAATCTTTCCCCTCTCACCTTCAACCTATATACCCTCTCGTTTTAGACTCCCCCACCCTGGGGAGAAAGACTCTGGCTATTCACCTTATTTATTTTAGGAACCCCTTGTGATTTTAGATACCTGTAGAAGGTCACCCCTCAGCTCCTCCACTCCAGGGAAGAAAGTCCCAGCCTATCCAGCCTCTCCTCGAACACTCTGGCCCCAGTAACAAACCCTACACTGATCCCATTTTATTTCTCCCCACATTCCCATCAACTCCGCCCAGATTCTACCCCTCACCCACACACTGGGGGCAATTTACAGCGGACAGTTAACCCACCGATCTTACCCATCCTGTGGGAGGGAACCAGAGCACCCGGGGGAAACCCACGCAGTCACAGGGGCAATGTGCAGACTCCAAACAGACAGGTTGGGATTGAACCCAGGTCTCTGGTGCTGTGAGGCAGCGGATCTACTAATTACACCACTGTTGCTTGTATCCCCCGTGCATTGTCCAACTGTGCAAGTTCAATACAGCACGGAAACAGGCCATTTGGCCGATTCGGTCTACACTGACCAGCGGGCACCACCCGTACTAGTCCCATCCTCCAGCACTTGGCCCAGAGCCCTCTATGCCTGGGTGATTAAAGTGCTCGTCTAGACGCTTAGACTCTAGTGTCTGTACGTGGCAGCCTGCACTAGCTGCTGTCCATAACATTCCAGTCCCACTCTGAAGCTGAAGATGCTACATTGGTGGATCTGAAGTAGTGATCAAACGTTCAGGGAGTGTAAAGGAAGATTGACTTCATATCTAACCCATGCTGTCCCTACCATGGGAGTGTGTCACAGGGTTAGGAGAGTTTTTGCGCCAGTCTACATTGGGGGATCTGGGTGTTAATGTATCAGATGACCTGTCCTGGGCCAGCACACAGATGCAATCATAAGGAAAGCGTGCCAGCATCTTTACTTTCTTAGGAGGTTAAGGAGGTTCAGCTTGTCACCGAACACTCTAACAAACTTCTGCAGATGTTACTGTTGAAAGTATCCTGACTGTTGCATCATGGTCTGGGACGGCAATTCGAATGCACAGCAACACAAGTAGCTGCAGAGAGTCGTGGACTCTGCCCAGTACCTCACGGGCATATCCCTCCCCACCATCGGGAGTATCTACAGGAGCCGCTGCCTCAAGAATGCAATGTCCATCATCAAAGGTCCCCACCATCCGGGCCGTGCCATCTTCTCACAGCTCCCATCGGGCAGGAGGTACAGAAGCCTGAAGTCCCACACCACCAGGTTCAGGAACAGCGACCTCCCTTCAACCATTCGGTCTTGAACCAACCGGCACATCCCTAATCACTACAGTTTAGTAATACTATGACCACTTTGCACTAAAATTGACTTTTCTTATATCTAATTGTGTTTTTATGTTGTAAAAATTGTGTGTGATTTATGTTTTTCTTGTGAATGCTGCTTATCTGATGCTCTGTGCCTGTGACGCTGCTGCAAGTAAGTTTTCCATAGATGACAATAAACTCGACTTTGACTTTGGCAGTGTGATGGGAGCTTTACCTCTCTCGCAGTGTTACTGCCCGGGAGTGAGTAAAGTCTGTAGCTTCTCTTGTCTGAATAGCGGGTGCAGTGGCAGCTGGGCTGGACCTTGTGTGGTTGGCGGAACCACTAACGTGTCCATTTCTATTCTGTTCCTCTCAGTCATCCCAAGCCAGAGGGTCTGTCGGCTGCAAGGAAGCTGTGTGAGAGCCTACTGCAGACTGTGAGTAATGGGCTGGCCGCTGGCACATGTTCCAGACCTGACGTTCCTGACTTTATTTGTGGGCTGCAGTCACCTCAGCCTGAAGTTGCCCCTGCCTTGGGGTGCATCTTGAGGCAGTGTGAATCTCCGGGATATTCGACTGGGTGGGTGGGGTGGGCTCACAGCGAGCAAGCTCCTGTCCTCCTGTGGTATCTTCAGCTGCTCCGCCGCAAGCTGTGGTTGTTGAGCTGCAGTCACTCACTGCTACCTCTGCATGTAACCTGACCCTCTGATTTGTGTCATATGACATCAGGTTTAAGAGTTTGGACTCTCTGAAGTAAACTTTGTGCCGATCCCTTATTACGTAGACCAAGGCCGTTTGGCCCATTGGGTGTCTGATGGGCCCTGGAACAATTCCCCCACTTATTTCCCTGTAACTTTACTCTCCCTCATACGCTCACCAACTTTCCCCTTGATTCAATCCCTCACCCACACACGAGGGGGACAAATTACAGCCGCCCGATTAACCCACCGACCCCGCACGTCGTGGGGATGTGGGGGGGAAACCGGAGCACCCAGGGAAAATCCACGCGGTCACGGGGAGAGCGTGTAAACTCCACACGCACACGTGGTTGGGATCGAACCGCTGTCACTGGAACTGCGAGGCAGCAGTACTACCCACTGCCCTGCCAAAGTAGTGGATGAAGGGTGCTGTGTATGTGCCAAGTGATCACGTGTCCTTTCTGCTTCTGCTTAGGTCCATAATGAGCATTCCCGGTTCCTCAGTCAAATGAATTCGTCAGCCATGCCACCTCAAGGTAACTCTCGGAATCAGAATGGACTAAGGCTTTCCCATCCGCGGATCCTCCATAGCAGATCCTCTCGCCCTGGTGAAGCCTTTGCCTCTTCCCTTCCGCCATCTTTATGGTGTCCGTCCACGCAGGCAGACAGGCCATGCGATGCCAGTGCTCCTGAGGAGAACGTTCCTCTGTTTGCGGAGCTCTGTATCTGAAACAGTGTAAGATGATAAGGATGTGGAAGCCATAGAGAGGGTGCAGAGGAGATTTACAAGGATGCTGCCTGGATTGGGGAGCATGCCTTATGAAAACAGGTTGAGTGAACTCGGCCTTTTCTCCTTGGAGCGACGGAGGATGAGGGGGTACCTGATAGAGGTGTATAAGATGATGAGAGGCGTTGGTCAGGTGGATAGTCAGAGGCTTTTCCCCAGGGCTGAAATGGTGGCCACAGGAGGACACAGGTTTAAGGTGCTGGGGAGCAGGTACAGAGGAGATGTCAGGGGTAAGTTTTTTACTCAGAGAGTGGTGAGTGTGTGGAATGGGCTGCTGGCAACAGTGGTGGAGGCGGATACGATAGGGTCTTTTAAGAGACTTTTGGATCGGTACATGGAGCTTAGAAAAATAGAGGGCTATGGGTAAGCCTAGTGATTTCTAAGGTAGGGACATGTTCGGCACAGCTTTGTGGGCCGAAGGGCCTGAATTGTGCCGTAGGTTTTTCTATGTTTCTGTGTCTCAGACGCTCTATAGAAAACAACCCACGTTGGTCCCAACCTCTCCTTATAGCTCATGCCCTCTAATCCAGGCAGCGTCCTGGCGAACCTCTTCTGCACCGTCTCCAAAACCCACACGTCCTACCTGTAATGGGGCGACCAGAACTGCACCACGTTACTCCAAGTGTAGCCTAACCGAAGTCTTATACAGCTGCAACGTGACTTCCTGACTCTGATACTCATTTCACTGACCGATGAAGGCAAGCGTGCTGTACGCCTTCTTTACCACCCTGCGTGGCCACTTTCAGGGTGCTAATGACTTGCAGCCCAAGATCCCTCCGTACATCACTGCTCCCAAGGGGCCTGCCGTTTACTGTGTACTTTCCCCTTTGCCTCTTCTTCTGCAGGTTACCAGCAGGTCCCAGGAGGAGTTTCCCAGCCGCCTTATTACCCAGGCCAGGGTTACCACCCCGGCTACCCAATGAACCCCGTTCCAGTCCAGCCCTCTCCGAGTTCGTACCCGAGGCAGTGCGGTCCCAGTGCGGCGCCCTTCCCAGTGTCGGGGGGCGCACAGCCGCTGGGGATCCCTGCACAGGTGGGTCAACGGTAGGGTGGTGGGGGGGAGAGGGGTGGGTGGGGCAGGAGCTGGGCACGGGTAGTGTGTTGGGAGGGGGTGCGAGTGCGGGCCTGATCCGTAGCCGTGCGGGCCGGATCCGTGGCCGTGCGGGCCGGATCCGTGGCCGTGCGGGCCGGATCCGTGGCCATGTGAGCTGGATCTGTGACCATGTGAGCTGAATCCGGATCCGTGATCATGTTAGCTAGATCCCTGACCGTGCGGGCCGAAGCCGTGACTGCACTGGAGCTATGCGCTGCCCTTGTGGATCAGCCCTACTGCCTGCAGTGGTCCAACTGAGTTACCACTTGTTGGGATAGCATGGGTAGGGAGGCAAGATTGGCCTCAGCTACGAAGCCTTCCTTAGACGAATAGCTGATGGCTCTCAGTCTCTGGATGGGTCAGGTGAGTGAGGTAAGGGTGGCCGCCGGGTGCCTGGTAGCACAGATTACACCCAGTAAACCCTGCTCCTGTTCCCTGTCTGCCAGAAGCCCGCCATCGGTGGATACGCCCCGCCATTACCCGTGAGCACGGCCGGTTACAGCGGGATGCCGGCCGCGGGAAGACCCGGCCCTCTCCCGCCACCCCAGGGGCACAAGAGGCGGTTCACGGAGGAGAGCGAAGAGGAGTCGGCGCTGCTGGGTTACCAGGTGGGAGATGCGCCCTTTCCTGCTGCAGGGAAAAACGGAGGCTGAATGAATGTGCGCGATCCGGTCCATCAGAGGAGCACCAGCCTGTGCTCGCGCTGGGCGGCAGCTCTGCCGAAGCCCCCACCCCCACTTCCCTAACACCCTGTGCTCTTCCTTCCGTTCCCCGCATGGGGGTGAGCTGACGGCAGTCCCGTCCCCTGCCCCAACAGCTAGACCGTGGGCAGAATCTGCCTCCCAGTGCACAGCGAGGGCTGAGCCCTGTAGGGGCACGCGTGTGTAATCCTCCACGGGTGTTCCTTGCATTCAGTGTACCTTGTGGTGAACGATGGACGTGCAGGTGTTCAGCCCCAGAGAGCGTGGAAGGGCAGTGGTTGTCGTGCATCTCTCAGTGGGCTGCAGTAGAGGGAGCTGGGTCTCTTCAACAGCACAGGCTGATTCCTTAAGGAGCCAGACATCCTGAGGTCTCTTGTTGGTGCACACACAGTGATCCAATCGGGCTGTGAGTGTGAGCTTCAACCAGCCAGCCAGCACTGTATATCCAGCAGGTCTCATTAGTGGCTGGGCAGCAGACATTGCTGCCAAGTTAAAAAAAAAGTATAAAGCAGGTAAGGCTATAGTGGGCTCTACACCGTCCCATGAAACTCCCAGGGCAGGGGCAGCACAGCTTAGACACGGTGAAGCTCCCTCTATACCGTCCCATCACACACTCCCGGGGTCAGACACAGACTGAAGCTCCCACTACACCGTCCCATCACACACTCCTGGGGTCAGACACAGGGTGAAGCTCCCTCCACACTGTCCCATCACACACTCCTGGGGTCAGACACAGAGTGAAGCTCCCTCCGCACCGTCCCATCACACACTCCCGGGGTCAGACACAGGGTGAAGCTCCCTCCACACTGTCCCATCACACACTCCCGGGGTCAGACACAGAGTGAAGCTCCCCTACACCGTCCCATCACACACTCCCGGGGTCAGACACAGAGTGAAGCTCCCCTACACCGTCCCATCACACACTCCCGGGGTCAGACACAGGGTGAAGCTCCCTTCACACCGTCCCATCACACACTCCCAGGAGTGTGACCACCAGTGAAAGTTGAACTGGAGGGTTTAATCTGAGGTCAGTGTCCTTGAAGAATTTCCAAACCTTAACTTCAGGCCTTGTATTGAAGCCGGTTTTCCCGACCTGTAGCCAGTTACTGCTGTAGTGTTTTTATCATCGATGTGCTGAACTCAGCAGGCCAAGGGCTGCTCAGTGTAAGCTGCCTGTTCATTGGGAAATCCCTGGGGAAGCGCAGGTGATTGTTTAGCTGAGGAACTGAACAGCAGTCCTGGCCACGTGGTTTGCTGCAGCCTCTCCTGCTCCCCCCCAAAGGACTGAGCAGTGCCAGGATACAGGCCAGGGGACACCAGCCTGTGATCCGTGCCCTTATGTCCCGAGAGAGGGGCTCAGCAGATTGGAGAGCGCCCCTTTTTGTAGACTGTACGGTAGCGAGGGTGTGTTCACGTCTGCAGCCTAGCAACAGGATGTTTGCGGTGGTGGGGGAAGCGTGGTTACTGCTGCTAATGCTGCTGCTTTTTTCTGCTCATAGCATGGACCCATTCATATGACTAATTTAGGTACAGGGTCCCCTCAGACTGGGAGAAGCGGAGCTGGTGTGATCTTCGCCGACTCCTCCGGCAGGGAGAAGGAGACGGACAGGTACTTCTGCAGTAATTGCTTTGCTCGGCCTTGATTTTGGAATCTGGAGCAAAAAAAAACTGCTGGAGGAACTCAGCGGGTCAGGCAGCGTCTGCGGGGGGCAAAGGGGCAGTGGATGTTATACCGTGCAACTAGTCAGAGTGCTCGCCGCCGCACACCTAGGGACTTTAAGGGAAAGTAAAAGCCAAAGTTGCAGCTGTTGGAAATCTGAAATAAAACCAGAAACTGCTGGAAAACTGCAGCATCTGTGGAGAGAGAAAAACAGGTCAGATCTGAGAGAGAGGAATAAGGTTGGTAGCAGAGGAGGTGGGGGAGGGCAGGGGGAGTTTCTGTGACAGGGGGGAGGCGCGGGGGTGGATAACGTGGCCGTTGAGGAGCAGGGGGTCTTTCCTCTGTGTAATGTGCTGTTAATGCAGTGACGTCTGTGTAACGTTGCGTGGTCCAGCCAGGGTGAGAGGGGTAAATGGGCAGTGCTGATACAAAGAGTGAATCGTCCAAACTGCAGATGCTGGAGCTCTGAAATATCACCAGAACGTGCAGGAACGCTCAGCAGGTCAGGCAGTGTATGCAGGAGGAGAAATGGAGCTGTCCTTTCAGGTCGAGCTGAAACGTTGGTGTTGGTTTATTATTGTCACTTGTACCAAGGTCCAGTGAAAAACTTGTCTTACAAACCGATCGTACAGGTCAATTCATTACACAGTGCAGCTACATTGAGTTAGTACAGAGTGCATTGATGTAGTACAGGTAAAAACAATAACAGTGCAGAGTAAAGTGTCACAGTTACAGAGAAAGTGCAGTGCAATAAGGTGCAAGGTGAGGTCAGAGTCCATCTCATCGTATAAGGCAACCACTCTGCCTGACCTGCTGAGTATTTCCAGCATGTTTTCTGGTTTTATCGTGTGTTATCTAAGGGAAGAATAGTTAAGGTACAGGTCAACCAGTGGAACCGATTGGTCATGAGTTCAAATCCCATCGTGGCTATTTAAAAGGCAGTTCCTTGAATAAAAGGATCAGTGTGAATGGGTTCCTGATGGTCAGCATGGACTCAGTGGGCGAAGGGCCTGTTTCCATGCTGTATGATGGTGTGACACAGTGAGCTGGCATTGATAACGTCAGATGTCCCCAGGACACACAGTCCCCTGCCCTTACCTGGGTTTGCTCATGATCCAGATTACAAAGTTGGATGCTCAATTTCAGGCAACCTGTTCTCCCCCCCTGCCGTCCCTTTTCTCACCCAGTTCCTCCTACACCCACCCCAGGCCCCCCAGCACGCTGTATCTTTCCCCTCCTCCCACTCTTTGCCCATCACCCCCACACACCCCTCCCCCCACTGTTCCCATCTGCCCTTCCCACCTCCCTCACTCGATCCCCGTCTGCAGCCCCATCACCTCCCAGCCTCTGTCGCTATCTCCACCCTCCCTCCTCCTCCTGCCCATCACCCCTCCTCACCTGGATCCACCCATCACCTGCCGGCTCCTGCCCCTCACCTCTTTAGACCATCTGTCTCTTGGGCTCGAAACATCGCCTGTCCATTTCCCCCCACGGATGCTGCCTGACCCACTGAGTTCCCCCAGCGTTCTGTGCATTGCTCCAGATCAGAGCATCTCCCTTCTCTTGTGTCTTGACGTCACAAATCGCTCGGTTGTCAGGGAGGTGGCTGATCTCTGCCTGGAGGATAATTCAGGCAACGGGTGCTGGCCCTGCCTGTGTCCCGGGATGCTGCGTTGTTCTCCCTGTTAGGACCTCTGCGTGTCACTAACGCCGGCTGCGCTGTGTTCCACCCAGGCAGCTGATGCCTCCCCCAATGCAGCTCCTGGACAAAGGATTCCCGCAGTCGGAGGACCACCAGCGGATGTACGGGCCCTCGGCGTCTCTGGGTGAGTGAGTCTCTGGGCTCTGGCCCACACATGGTGCGGGACAGGAAGCTGCAGGTCCTGGGACACTTGCTGGCACACGCCCTGGGACGGGACTGCTGGGGAGGTCCCCCTCACCCGGCCTCTGCATTTGGAAACTGACTCCCTCGTACGGGGGTTATTTCTTTATAAATGTGGGGGACTGTATCTCTGGTGTAGTGGGGAAAAGTATCTGCCAGGTGGGAGTCTCACCAGACTGGTTCAGGGTCCTGAATCCTATTCCAGTGCCATAGAGAAAGAGGGAATCAACCAGGGGTTACTGCTCCCCATCACTGCCCATTGACCCCGGGGTTGGTGGGGGGGGGGGGGAATCAGCCGGGGTTCCTGCTCCCCATCACTGCCCAATGAAGGGGGTACAGAGGGATGTGTACTGCAGGGAGACCACACAGGACGCTGGGGAAGGCTCAACAGCAACGTCCCCCATTGCCACCCCCGCTGCTGTCTGTGCCTGCGTTTCACTGATAGCCCGGTTACAGCTGGGGGGTTACCTCAGGGACCCCCATCCTTGGTCACAGTCGGCCCTGCACGTGGGAACGGGAGAGCTACCGGTGCCCATTCTAACATCGCCTTTCTGTTTGTGTGTGTCTCTCTCTTTCTCTGTCTCTCTCCCTCCCCTTCTCTCCCTCTCCATGGTTCTGCTGTTGCTGTGGGGACGAATCACTGATTGTGCTCACCCGCCTCCTGTGTGTGCCGGACTGCCACGCGCTTCATGGACCACGGGAACAACTACAAACCCTCCCTCAATAACAAACTGGTTTTTCTTTTCCCTGAGCCGTTGTTTCTTGGGACTATGGTGTGTATACGGGTGTGTGTGTGCGCGTGCGTGTGTGTGTCTCGTTCTCTAGATCGCCCCGAGGAGCCCCTGGCGAAGATGAGGAGAGGGAGCGAGCAAGGACCCCGGCCAGCGCCCTACGGCAGAGACCCCGCAGACGAGGAGGATGAGCTGTCCCGGCAGCGACCTGGCGCGGCGCAGAGCTGGAGTGCCGGCTGCCGCTACGCGCTACCTGCCCAGCGGCCTCAGCAGCAGATGCCCTTCTGGATGGCACCCTAGAGACCCCCACCACCCCCTCCATTCGGCCCAGGACTGAGGGCCAGCAGCCCCTTCCCAGCCTGAGAGTCACTGCAGCCCCGGCGACTGTTGGCAGGCAGACTGGGTTTGTCGCAGCGTGTCGGGGCTTGGGTGTCCATGTGGTCCGAGGGCGTAGAGTGCCAGAGCTCTGATGTATTTGTGCTTGTTGGGGGCGGGGTAGGGGTGGGGTGGAGAGGAGAGAGAGCGGTTGCTGGGGAGCGGTGGAGGGGCAGGGGAAGTTTTCCCAAAGTATTTAGTTCTCTAAAAGTCGCAAATTTGCTCTTTTTGTTTGTACTTACTCCTTGTTTAGCTGGTAACTGTGGGGCTGATGTGGGAGGTGGGGGGACGGCATATGGGGGGGGGGGGGGCTGCTTTGCACGATATGTCAAGGGGCAGGAGTCCGCTACGGGGCTGCGAAAGGGAGTGGGTTGAGCCCCCTCTGCACTGCCTGACGTTCCCCGATCACTTGCCCCCTCTGTGCCTGGGGACAGGACTCCCACCCAGAGACGATGCCCGTCTTTCCCCTTCTGTGGGGGCAAGAGCCATGGGACGATGGGTTGTCCCCCTGATGACAGCAACAAGGGACTCAGTCCTGTTAACTGCTGTCCTGGGGCAGACCGGCCGAGAAACCCACTGATGTGGGGTGTCCATGGTTGCCTCGCCCTGTGGGACCCACTGTTGCCCTGATGAGGGGCTCCCTCGTTGCCACCCTGTTTGCTTGCTACTCACACACGAGTTTGATCACGTCCCAAGCGCTGGTTACGGGCAGAGGCAGCGATACTGCGGGCACGCAGAAAGGCTCCTCACTCGCTCATGGTGTTTCCTCTCAAGCCACCTGTGCTGGTTTGGGGTCCTGTGTTGAATGTCCATCCCTCGGGAAAGCACGGGAGCTGGTTAAAGCTGGAGCGCTGCGGTGGTCTTCACTCCTTCCCGAATCTCTCCGGCAGTGCTGAGAGACACATCTCGGATGGAGCACATCACTGCCCAGTCCACGAAATACTTGACCAGCCAGTGTCACAGAAGCCCGTGTGCGGGAGCTTGCTGTGCGACAGCTGGCTGCCGTTCCTCTGGCCTTGCAGGGCAGTGCGCCCCAGGTGATGTTTTGGCGGGGGCAGCATTAACAGCCAGTCCTGGCCTCGGCCCCTGTTGGAATATTAAAGCCATGCATGTTCCCCTAACCCATCTAAGCACCAGTCAGACGCTGATTGTGGTCCAGGGGAGTGTGGTGGGCTCAGTCTGTGAGAGGGTCAGTTACTGGGTTGTTATAACCTTCTATTCTCTGGCCTTCTGTAAATACTGTGACAAATATTTTATTCTGCCCTTTGTAAATAAAATGAAGCTGAACCTTGTTCTCTTTCCCCTCCTGAGCTTTCTCGGAGCGTTGGCCCATGTCTTACTGGCCTACCCAGGTCCTGCTGGCTCTCGAGGTGACTGAACCCCGAGTCCGGGGAGCACTACGCGCAGTTGGTGCATTGAGCGTGACACCCAGGTTAGAGGTTCCAACTGCGGCGCGCATTTTAACCCGGCGTTGAAGGGAGAGGTGTTTAGCCAGTTGCCCAGTGAATTTGGCTGCTTTGGCTAACTTTGGATTCGAGGAGCTGGGAGACTCCCCCCCTTCCCAACCTCCTCCTCTTCGAGCCTCCCATTGATCGCTGTTGCACTGCATCTTGAGGGTGGCGCAGGGGTTAGAGCTGCTACCTCGCAGCGCCAGAGACCCGGGTTCCATCCCAATCTCTGGCACTGTCTGGTAAATTGGTTTATTATTGTCACATGTACCGAGGTACAGTGTAAAACTTTGTTTTGCATGCCGTCCATACAGATAATTCAATCACATCAGTACATCGAGGTAGTACAAGGGAAAACAATAACAATGCAGAATATAGTGTTACAGAAAGTGCAGAGACAATAAGGTGCAAGGACCATAATGAGGTAGATTGTGAGGTCAAGATTCCATCTCATCATTCAATAGTCTTAGCGGGACAGAAGCTGTCCCTGAGCCTGGTGGTACATGCTTTCAGGCTCTTGTATCTTCTGCCCTCTGGGAGGGGGAAGAAGAGAGAATGTCCGGGGTGGGTGGGTTCTTTGATACGTCGGCTGCTTTGCCGAGGCAGTGAGAAGTGTAGACAGAGTCCATGGAGGGGAGGCTGGTTTCCGTGATGTGCTGAGCTGTGTCCATAACTCTCTGCAGTTTCTTGCAGTCCTGGGCAGAGGGGTTGCTGTACAAAGCTGTGATAAGATGCTTTCTATGGAGCATCGATAAAAATTGATGATGGTCAAAGGGAACACGCTGAATTTCTTTAGAGGAAGTAGAGGCGCTGGTGAGCTTTCTTGGCCGTGGCATCAATGTGGTTGGACCAGGACAGGCTGTTGGGAACTTGAAGCTCTCAACCCTCTTGACATCTGCACCATTAATGTAAACAGTAACATGTGCACCGCTCCCTTCCTGAAGTCAGTGACCAGCTCTTCTGTGTGTTTGCAGCTCACGTTCTCCCTGTGACTGCATGGGTTTCCCCTGGATGCTCCAGTTTCCTCCCAGATCTCAATGACGTGTGGGATTGGTGGGTAATTGCGCCCCCCCCCTCCCCCTTGTGTGTGTGTGAGAGATATAACCTGGGGGGCAGTTGGTGTGAATAGATAGGATCATTGTAAATGGGTACACAAGATGCTGGGATCTGGAGGAACTCGGGTCAGGCGGCATCTACAGAGGGAAGTGGACAGTCAATGTTTCAGGTCGAGACCCTTCATCTGGATGGGTGGTTGATGGTTGGCATGGAGTTGGTGGGCCGAAGGGTCTGTCTCCTTGCTGTATCTATGAGTGTTACCAGTCTGGTTCTGTCTACAGAACTGTGCCTTTGCTCAGTCCCCTGGTCTCACCAGTGGGCGTGTGGAACGGATCCCCCTGCGTGTACGTGCTGCCTCCGATCGTGGAGAGTGCTGCCAGAACCACGACGCGGACTCACTGAAATAAGCACCTTGCAGCGGTTTTAGTGAAACAACTTTATTTGGAAACACAGTCACTGGGAGGAGATGCAGTCGGAGGGTGCGTTAAACTGGCGGGTCATCGGCAGTTTGTTGTGTGGCTGGAGGCTGCTGTACTGTGGGCAGGACGAGAGTCTCAGGGAGGACAAGTTCCTGGTTAAAACGGTGGCGATAGGAACCACAGTGGTGTTGGGCAGGGGGCAGTACTGACCCCCACCCACAGTCTGTGGAGGAGCAAACGTTCCTCCTTGGACATAACCGCGGAGGGAAGACCAAATCAGGGGGATCGTTTTCACCTTGTAGTTGTGCCGTGGGCTTTAACCTCACAAAGCATCCCGCACAACTAAACCCACAGTCAGTATGGGACAGGAGGGGACATGAGCCAGCATGGGTCGGGAGGGGGACTCGGGGTGAGTTCAGGCAAGGGTAGAGCCACTGCTTCACCAGGACCCAGGTTCGATCCCGACCTCCGGTGCCGTGTGTGTGGAGTTTGCACGTTCTCCCTGTGACCCTCCCGCGTCCCAACAACGTGCAGGGTTGGTGAGTTAATTGCTTCCAGTGTGTGAGTAAGGGGGGGGGGGGGCTGGAGTTGATGGGAGTGTGGGGAGAATAAAATGGGATTAATGTAGGATGAGTGTAAATGATGGCCAGCAGGGACTCGATGGGCCAAAGGGCCTGTTTCCGAGCTGTAGCTCTGTGACTGATGCATCTGCGCCCCTGGGCGGGAGGGTTAGCCCGGGGCAGTGCGCTGGGTTCAGTGGGGACGGGCTGGCTGAGGAGATCTGTAGGGCTGAGTGGGCAAATGATGAGATGCTTGGAAATCTGGAGAGAAAAAATGGAAGTGGATTGAATGAGACTTTTCCAGAGGTGGGGGTGGGGGGGCCACCAGGGTTGGAAGAGTGGAGCAAGAAATAATCTGCTGGAGGAACTCAGCGGGTCGCGCAGCATCTGTGGGGGGACGGGACGGTCAACTTTTCAGGTCAAGACCTTGCGTCAGGACCGAGTGCGGAGAGAAGACGGCCAGGATAGAGGTAAAAGGCAGGGGCCGGATCGGCCTGAGGGAGGCTGGCAGGTGGAAACGTGAGGGCAGGGGGCAGAGATGGGGAACCAGGATTGGGGGGTTCAGAGGCTGCTGGGTCTGAGAGAGTTGGTTGGAGAGCTGGTATGGACTGAACAGCAACAGGGAACGTGATGAACTGAGCTGGGGTGGAAATCCCGGCCAGGGAGATGTTTCTGGGATAAGGTGTTAGGGAAGTGGTGACGATAGCTGAGGATCTTTGTTTGGTTCCCCTCAATTTAAAGAAAAATGTGAGGGGTCCTTCACGGAGTAGAATCGAGCTGGAGGGCTGAGTAAAGAGTTTGTAAAGAGGGTCTTTGCGGTGAACCGGCTTGGTTTGGTGGGGAGCTGGACTGTTCGGATGGGGAGGGAGGGACAACGGGTGAACTCTTAAAATCAGGAGATCCGTTGTGGGAAGTGGGCAAGGTGGACATAATCAGTGGAGGGGGACTGGTGTCTAACAGGACGAATTTGGAACTCGTACTCCCCTCCCCCATCCATCGCTCCAGAGCCCTTAACGATGTGTCTTATAACAAACCTGGTGATGAGGAGGGAGAACTGCTTTGCCGAGTTCTGTAATCATTGTGTGCACAATCAATGTGTGATCATTTTGCAGACTTTTAACAAACATTTTTCCAGCATCCATTGTTCTAAATACGACAGTGATGTGGCCCAGCCTGGGCGACATTGTCCCACTAACGGGGGGAGGCTGGTGCTGTGGGGTCAAGGCTGATCTCAAGGGGCAAGTCTGCCCAGAGCCACTCACGTCTGTCACAGGCAAGTTCGTTCACTGGTTGCTAATTAGAAACTTTTTTTGGTGCATTGTGTGTTTTAGTAACAGCCCCAACAGCTCAGAGCTGCGGGTTTGGGGGTTACATGAGTGTCTTTGGGAGATGTCAGCAGGGAAGGGATGAAAATTCAGCTGGCATCACCAGGCACGGTCCCGGTGGTTAGAGACCACTGACCCATGTGTGTTTGGGAAGGAGAGTGTCTCCTCTCTCTCACTGCAGCAAGGTAGCCCAGTACTCTGTGGGAAGAGGGCGTGGAAACCTAGTCCTTGATGCTCTTCAATCTCTCAGCCAAAGCCCAGGGAAATGGGGTGGGTGGGACCCTCACTGGACTGAGTGGCAGGCAACCGATGGTGGGGTCCACAGGGTCTACTCGATGCCTGGCTTTTCCTGACTGAAGATCAATGGTCTCCCTCCCTGCAGCTGACTTGAGTTGCAGCTGCTACAGATGTTGGCCTTGGTGGTTGACGGAGAGAGAGATTGGGGAGCTGGCCAGGCAGACTAAACAGCAAGGTGAAAGGGGGACCACGATGTCCACGGATCCCCGAGAGCGGCAGGACAGTGGGAGCTCAGGGTGGGACTATACTGGCCACAGTTGGAGTACTGTGTCCAACCCAGCACCTGGAGAACCATGGACAGGAGAGACCGGCTCAGCTGAGTTCTTTGGAACAGAAGAGTTTGAAGGTGGATTTACTTGAGTTATGACAGGGTCCTATTCCCCTGAACTTGGTGGTCAATAACCAAGCAGTACAGGAACGGGGATCTGAGGGAAACCGTTTCCACCCAGACAGGGCGAAGAGAAAACAGAAACCCTCCTCCTATTGAAACAGACTGGCCTGTGACAGGGGAGTCACAACACATGCTTTCTGGCTGTGGATTTGGCACACACACACACTTTCCTGGGCCGGGACTGTAAAACTGAGTCATTCTCCATGAGAAACACATCCATCCTGCCCTCATCTGCTTCAGGTGAGACGCTGTTGTGGGTTCGGTATCACAGGGGTGTTCCCTCTGCTGGGATTTAGAAGGGTTAAAGTTGATTTAATTGGCTTCCCAGATATTAAGTGTAAAGGCCAGGGAGGATCTGGAGCAGTTACTCCCCTGGGTCGGAGTCACGATCTTGGTTCGGAAATGTCTGCAGGAGTAGGGATGCATTTGGAACTGCTAATGTTAAAGCTCATACTGCTAGATGAAGAAATTACCCAAATTGGTTCACTGAATTGGGCAAAGACCGAGGGTTTGAATGCCCTGCCCTCTCTGGGACCAGGACCGTCAGTGGCCCGGGTGTAAGGACCGGGGCTTGGATTTTCACCCCCTCCTGCTGCGTTAGAGGGTGGGGAACCGTCGGAATGTGTACAGAGAGTTCTTGGTCACAGCAGCCCCGGCACTGCCTCCCCCCAGCCCCTCCTGTGACAAGTAGTGTTCACTCCTTTCTAACCCTAGTACATAAAATATAATTAACAAAAAACTAAGGTCATCAAAAACACTAACCGAATTCCGAATTCATTTCACCGTTTGTAAGCGGGTGCAGGAATGTGTGGAAACGCGGTGCCCAAACAGACCCACGCCGGGAGCGGGAAGGAGGGTGCAAACCAGGTGTGAGGGAGGGATCTGCCCACCCAAACCTCGGGTTGAAGCAAAGACCCCATCCCACGGAACAGCCAGTCAGAGGGTGGGCTGCCCCCCGGCCCCTTGCAGACATTCACCTCCCTCTCTCTCTCTCACCACACACACACGCAGTCAGACAACCTTCCTTCCCACAGAACAACCGGGAAAGTCAGGGGCAACTTTGGTAGTAATCAGGCAACATTTGGTTAACTGAGATTTAAACTATTTTTGGATCGTTAAATTTGCTGACGGGATACAGGGGAGTTGTTGGCTGGCACTGAGCACTGGGCAGGTGTTGACTGGGGGCAGGAGGTGACCATTTAGCCTGGTGAGACCTCTTGTCCATTTCCGTTTCAGTCACCGAGGGTTGAGGAGACGGAACACCCAACTCCTGCCCCCCAGCACTGAAGGGAAGGAGTGCCAGTCCAGCGAGGAGCTGTGACTGCCACTGCAGTTGTGGGTGTCTGTTGCGAAGGAGGGGAGCAGGCGGGAAATTATCCTTGAACTCGCAGCAGAAGTGGAGCAGGGAGCACGCCCTCCCCAGGATCTGCATCTTTGGTCTGGTTACAGAGCAAGGAACTTTCTCTGCCTCCTCGCCACCCACTCCACCAGCGAGCGGGGCTCAGTGGCTTCCAAGACTTCCCGACCCTGAAGCACAAAGAGTCATTTGGCACACAGGTTCACAGTGTCCGAGGATGGCCTCGGCCTCTCGACAAACAATCTTGGACGCTCTGCGGCTGGTTTTGAATATTTGGATGCTGTCGGGGGTAAGCTTTGTCCTCCCCGGCTCCCACTCTCTGCCCCACTTGGAAGGGGAGGCTAAGAGGGAGTGTGGGGGAATCCCACAGTGGGGAGGACAGAGCCGGGGGGGGGGGGGGGGAGCAGGGTCAGCTATTGAGGTTTCGGTATCAGAGAGGTAGCAGAACAATGGCTTGTTTGAAACATTCACGTCAGTTGAGGTAGGAATCTTTGGAAAGGCTGCTCACACCACATTAATTACGACGAGCGATGGGAACCTAGTTAAAGCTGGGTTAGCAGCTAGTTAAAGCTGGGTTAGCAGCTAGTTAAAGCTGGGTTGTGGGCTTTAACTGGGCTCCAGGCGCGTGTCGGTCCTTTTGGCTTGGAGTTGAAGCAGCTCGCACCTTGGGGCGGAGGTGCTGTTCTCTCTGTCCGAGGCTCCTCAGGGTCTCTGCTGGAGCTGAGCCGGGCTGCCAGTCCTCTCCGGGTTCCCCTTCTGGAAGAGAGTGAGAGGCTGTCATCAGAGCGCGGCTGGAGGAACCCCCCTCCCCCCCTCCCTTCCCCTCGAAGGCGGCCCCGAGGCACTCACCAGCTCGGTCAGCTCCAGCTCCCGGCCGTCCTTCCCCTCCAGCCCCAGGTGACCGTTCTGCCCCTCCTGGGCCGTGCTGTGCCAAGGCTGGGGGACCGACCAACTCTCCTTGATGCCTCGACAGCCCAACAGCCTGTGTGTGGGGGAGAGAGAGGGAGGGAGGGAGGGCTCAGACCCCTGCGTAAAACCCCCTCCCCAGCTGCACACGTAGAGAACAGGCCCTTTGGCCCACTGTGTCTGTCCCGACCACAATGCTGAATGCCACCACCTCCAGCAGCCCGTTCCAGGCACCGAGTGTGTAAAAAAAAAAACTTGCCCAGCACATCTGTGAACTTTCCCCCTCTCACAAAGTATTTGACACTGCCGCCTTGGGGCAAGGACCCTGCCTCTTGTAATCTTATAAACTCTAGTTCTTGGTTCCCCAATGCTGTGTGTATTCACCCTCAATTACTTCAGCCATGATCACACTGAATGTCAGGGTGGGATCGAGTGGCCTCCCCTGCTCCAATTTTGCGATGCTATTTTCTTTCTTTGAGGAAAGGGTGGGGGGGGGGTCAGAGGGAAGGGGTGGGGGGCAGATCCGCCACCGAGAAGGAACAGAACCTATCTGCGGGTCACAGTTCCCTCCGCTGCCTACCTCCTGCGGTACCCCAGCATCAGGAACAGGATGCAGAAGATGATGCAGGCAATCCCGATGTGAATGCCGACCACAATCCCGCTCAGCGAGGCCTCCTGGGGCTTCTGGCAGTCGCAGCCAGGGTCTTGCAGGGCTGGAAGGAACAGGACAGTGTCATGAGTGCCGGTACAGTGAGGTACAGGTACAGTGGAAAAACTTGCAGCAGCATCACAGGCACACAGGTACAGGCAACTCACAGAACATATATTACACCATACAGTGGGAAAAGACTGCAAATACAAGACCTTAGTGCAAAAAACCCCACACATTCAAAGTCCATGGCAGTGCAAGAGATCATAGAGTCACACAGCACGGAAACAGGCCCTTCGGCCCAACTGGTCCATGCCGACCAAGATTCCCATCTAAGCCAGTCCCATTTGCCTGTGTTTGTCCCATGTCCAGCTAAACCTTTCCTATCCATGTACCTGTCCAAGTATCTCTTAAATGTTGTTAATGTCCCTGCCTCACCCACTTCCTCTGGCAGCTCGTTCCATACACGGACCACCCTCTGGGTGAAAAAGTTGCCCCTCACGTTCCTATTAAATCTCTCCCCTCTGACCTTAAACCCCTGGCCCCCAGTTCTTGATTCCCCAAACCTGGGAAAAAGACTGCATTCACCGTATCTACGATTGTATGCACCTCTATAAGATCACCCCTCATTCTCCTACACTGCAGTGAAAAAAGGTCCCAACCTGTTCACCCTCGGAAGTCCCTCGAGTCCCGGCAACATCCTCGTAAACTCCTCTGCACTCTTATCAGCTGATGGAAACTGAACACAATACTCAAAATACAGCCTCACCAAGGTCCTGTACAACTGCAACATAACATCCCAACTTCTACACTTGATGCCCTGACTGACAGAGGCCAGCGTGCCAAACGCCTTCTTCACCCCCTGTCTAACCTGCGACACCACTTTCAGGGAACCATGTGCTTGTACTCCCTCTGTTCTACAACACTCCCCTGGGCCCTGTGAAAGTCCGACCCTCACTTGTCTTACCAAAATGTAACACCTCACACTTATCCGAATTAAACTGCATTTGCCATTCCTCAGCCCACTTACCCAGCTGATCAAGATCCCTCTGTAAATTCTGATATTCACCATCACTGTCAGCGACACCACCTATTGTAGTGTCATCTGCAAACTTACTAACCCTGCCTTGTACATTCTCATCCAAATCATTGATATAGATGACAAATAACTGGGCAGGTGTGTCGTGTTCCGTTGCTGAGGTAGGGTCAGGGGTGTGCAGGTTCATTGTTCATTGTTCAAGAACCCAGTGGCTGTAGGAAAGTAGCTGTTGCTAAACCTAGTAGTGTGGTTACTTGATGCACCGAGAGGTGGGTATGAACAGTGAGAGAGAGAGAGAGAGAGAGAGAGAGACACACACACAGTGACACTGAACGTGCCTGGGCTCTCTGTGCTCTCTCCGAGAGATACAAAGCGGACAGTGCTGTTCCCATCACCGTGCTGGTTAAATGCCTGCATCTTGATCTCGTACAAGGCCGAGGGTTCTGCAACCACAAAGAGAAAAGGGTCAGAGCGCGGCGTAAGCAGTGTCCAGCTCGCTGGGCAGTGTGACTCTCGACGCTTAAAGCCGTGAAATTAAGTGCCGGGCTGTGGGACTCGCCAAGGGAACGTTGTTCTGCCAGTTGTTAAACAGAGTGATCCATCCACCCTATCAGCTTGAGATAAAAGAATCCACAGCCATTGAGTTCAAGTTCATTGTCATGGGCACATGTACCAGGGGATAAATGCCATGAAAATTAACTTTTAGCAGCAGCACAGGACATAAACTTAAATCACCATTAATTATACAGCACACACGACAGAATAAACATATAATGACATAGTGTAAGTTGCGGGAAGTACAGTCTGAGGTTGTGTTGGGGTTCCTCAGGTGGGTTCAAGACCCTGATGGTAGTGGGGGAGAAGCTGTTGTTGAACCGTGAGATGTGGGTCTTCAGGTTCCTGTATCTCCTGCCTGATGGCAGCATCGAGAAGAGGGCACGGCCCGGATGGTGGGGGCCCCTGATGGTGGATGTGGCCTTCCTGAGACATCGCCTCTCGTCGATCTCCTCGATGGTGGGGAGAGCAGTACCCGTGATGGAACTGGCTGCGTCCCACCGCTGTCTGCAGCATCCGCGTTCCTGTGCATTGGAGCTTCCACACCAGGCCGTGATGCATCCAGTCAGACTGCTTCCCACTGCACACCTGCAGAACTTTGTCAGGGTTTTTGATGACATGCCAAAGCTTCTTAAACTTCTAAGAAAGTAGAGGTGTTGGCGTGCCTCCATCATGTTGCATCTGTGTGCTGGGCCCAGGAGAGATCCCCCAAGTTGACACCCAGGAACTTGAAGCTGCTCACCCTTCCCACTGGAAAGGAATTCCTGAACTTAATTCCCTCCTGTGAAAACTGGGAATACTTGGGCAGAGAGACAAACTTTCAGTGTCGTAGGTCTGGGATTCTTCAGAAGATCCACATTCTTCCACCTGAAACCCGAGCCGTTTCTCTCTCCCCAGATGCTGCCTGACCTGCCGAGTGTCCACCTTCCAGCTGTTCACCTCTCCCCACCCACTCCCACCCCAGAAGGGTCACATTGCAGGGTGTGGCATCTTGCTGCCCACAATGGCCACAGGGCACTTTACAAATGCACGTCCTCGTCAGGCGGTGTCTGCAGAGAGACCCCACTGGTGCTGGCGGTGACGTACTCACCCAGCTGAGTGAAGGTGTGAGTGTTGGCCGAGCTGGGCAGGAGGGTGGGACCCAGGATCCGGGAGCTCGGCAGCTTCCTGAGGTACAGCTTGTAGCCCCTGACCAGCCTGGGCCGGGGGGAGGGCTCCCAGAACACCTGCACCGCCGTCCCGTTCAACACCTGGGCGAAGAACATCACATCTGGAACTGAGAGGGGAAGAGGGTCAAATACCTGGGCACTGGCCCCAGGGGCCCTCACACACCCGTTCCCCCCCCCCCCGGGGCACTCACACACCCACTCCTGGGGGCACTCACAATCCCCCCCCCACCCCCGGGGGGCACTCACACGCCCACTCCCGGGCACTCACACACCCCCCCCCCCAGGGCGCTCACACACCCCCCCCAGGGCACAGGGCACTCACAACCTCCCCCCCACCCCCGGGGGGCACTCACACGCCCACCCCCGGGCACACACACACACACACACCCACACCACCGGGGCACTCACACACCCATCCCAGGGGCACACAGGCTGGTCAACTGTGGTAGGCATCGCACCCAACGTGTGGTCAGGGCAAGGTACGGGGCAGATCCCCACCCCACTGTTTGGGTTCACCTCCCTGATCATAGTGGGAGGGGCAGTGAGGAGGGGGGTCCGTGCTGCGGGAGGGGCGGTGAGGAGGGGGGTCCGCGCTGCGGGAGGGGCGGTGAGGAGGGAGCGCCGCGCACCCGGTTTGTGCCTGGTGTAATTCACTATGAAGGTGATGTCTCCCTCTCACTATCCCACCCCCCTCCCCGCAGACCCCCACCCTCACCTTCCCCCCCAGTGCTGGCGGTGACGAGCTGCGACTGTCCGCTGGCTCCCACGGGCGAATAGGCCTTGACGTACATGGAGTACTCGGTGTCGGGCTGCAGGTTGGTGAAGATGTGCTCCAACGTAGTCCGACCGACTGCCTCCTGCAACTCCTTCCCGGCCGGCTCTGCACAGCCAGCGCAGGGTCAGTCAACTGTGTGGGGCATCACAGTCCCTCCTTCTCCTCTCCTCCCCTTCATTCCCCCATCCTGCACCCTCCACCCTCCCTCCCCCGCTGTCCACCTCCCCCCCTGTCCACCTCCCCCCGTCCACCTCCCCCCCCGTCCACCTCCCCCCTCCCTGTCCACCTTCCCCCTCCCCATCCCTCATCCCTCCCCCCATCCCTCCCCGTCCCTCCCTCCTGCCCCCCCCCCCCACCTGAGGCGGGCCGGATGTGGAGGACGTATCCGATGATCTCCTCAGTGACGGAGTGCGAGGGCTCCCTCCAGGAGAGGCGGATGGCGGTGGGGGAGACGGGCTCGGCGCGGACCCCCTCGGGGGCGGCGGGTAGCTCCTGGGACAGGGTGACCGCCAGCCGGGCGCTGGCCTGGTTGGTGCCGGCACTGTTGCGGGCGATGCACTGGTAGATGGCCTCGTCCGAGCCCGTGACACGGTTAATAATCAGGGTGCTGAGGGCAAAGGGGGGGGGGGTGGTCACAGAAATCTCTCGTCCGCAACCCCACCAACCACCCCCCCCCCCCCAACCCACCCCCGGGGACCTGATCCTCCCCTCACATGTGCTGTGCCATGGGAGGGGGGGCGGTGAAGGGGGAGCGCTTGTGGGCTGGGGTGGGTGTGTGGTGAAGCAGTGGGGTGGGAACACATGGGGGGGCAGTGAGGAGGGGGGGATGGTGAGGAGGGAGCGCTGTGGGCGGGGCAGTGAGGTGGGAGGGGTGGCGAGGGGGTTGGGGCGGAGAGGGGGGAGCGCCGGCGAGGGGGACACGCTGCGGTGGGAGGGGCGGAGAGGACGCCCCGGGACCTTGGTGCCTGCAGCCACTGCCCGCGGTTACCTGTTGCTGTGGGTGAGTTTGATGTTGTCGCTGGGAGCAGCGAGGACTCGGCCATTCTTCAGCCAGACCAGCTGCGGCTCTGGGACCCCCTGGGCCACGCAGGTGAAGACCGCCGTACTGCCCACCCGCTTACTGACCGACTGCGGCCACTGCACGAACTCCGGAGGGGCTGTAGAGGGCAGCAGGAGACACTGAATATCCAGGGCAGGGGGGGCAATGAACACCCCCCACCCCACCTCCCCGTCTGTGGGGGTCCCGGGCAAGGTCAGCATTCCTCACCCATCGCTGACTCTGCAGCGAGAAGCTGGGGTTGAGCCTTCACCTGGAACCGCCCCAGTCTGTGCGGACAAGGTGCTCCCTGGGTCAGGGAGGGAGGTCCGGGGATGGCGAAGCGACGGCTGGTATATCCCCGTGGTAAATTGGTTTCTCATTGTCACTTGTACCGAGGTGCAGCGAAAAACTTGTCCTATGTACCAATCGTACAGGTCAATTCATTACACGGTGCATCGAGGTAGTACAGGGTAAAACAATAACAGAATGCAGAATAAAAGTTACAGCTACAGAGAAAGTGCGGAGCAGGCAGACAGTAAGGTGCAAGGGCCACGACGAGGTAGGTTGTGAGGTCAGGAGTCCATCTTATTGTACTAGGGAACCGTTCAATAGTCTTATAACAGTGGGATAGAAGCTGTCCTTGAGCCTGGTGGTACGTGCTTTCAGGCTTTTATATCTTCTGCCGGATGGGAAGGGGGGGAGAAGAGAGAATGTCCGGGGTGGGAGGGGTCTTTGATTATGTCGGCTGCTTTGCCGAGGCAGCGGGAAGTGTAGACAGAGTCCATGGAGGGGAGGCTGGTTTCTGTGATGCACTGGGCTGTGTCCACAGCTCTCTGCAGTTTCTTGTGGTCCCGGGCAGAGCAGTTGCCGTACCAAGCCGCGATGCATCCGGGTAGGATGCTTTCTGCGGTGCATCGATAAGAATTGGTGAGGTGCCGAAAAGAATTTCTTTGGTGGAGGGGAACCTGCGGGTGGTGGTGTTCCCCTGGGCGGGGGGAGGCGGCGGGTTTGGGAGGTGCAGTCCGTGTAGCCCTGGAGAGTAACCGCGGTGCGTTTTGTAGAAGGTGCAGCCACCGTGTGCCAGTGGTGGAGGGAGGGAGAGTTTGGTGGGGTGGACGGGGGTGCCGGTCGAGCGGGCTTCTCTGTCCTGGATGGAGCCCCGAGTAAAATGTGCGGTGAAGTCAGTGAACCTCGAGCTCTGCACTGATGGAGCTTCCATTTCCCTGTAGCTGTGACACTTTACCCTGTGTCCTGTTATTGTTTTACCCTGTACTACCTCAAAGCACCATGTGATGAATTGACCTGTACGATCGGTTTGCAAGACAAGTTTTTCACTGGACCTCGGTACAAGTGACAATAATAAAGCAACTACAGTTCCTTCTGAGCAACCCCCAAACCACTGGAGGACTCAGAGGGTCGGGCAACATCGAGGAGAGGAACTGTCAACGTTTCGGGGTCAAGACCCGACAATCAGGGCTGAGTGGGGAGGGGAGATGGACGGGAAGGGGAGAAGGTGAGGGGGAGGCAGGAGGTGACCGATGGATCGAGGAGGTGGGGGTGAAGCACGAGGGATAGGTCGATCCCGGTAGGGGAGATGCCTCTTCCCCTGTCCGAGCACAGGTGTTAGAGGGGTCCGCACTGGGTTACAGGGGGGCCCTGATGTTCCTACCCATAGATCAGACGCGGCCAGAGATCTGTATCCCAGTCCCAGTGACACAAACGCCTGCATTTTCCATAACTAAAGCTCCCTCCATTCACTTGGCTGATTAATTACCCTCGAGGGCTCCCGGCCTCCGCACCACCCCCACCCACAGAGCGGAGGCTGGGGAGAGACGTCTCCCCCGCCACAGACAGCCCGCTTTGTCTGGTAGCTCATTGCCCACGGAAGGTCAGGGGTCGGAGGCTGGAGGTTGTGACCCTGCTTTAGACACTGGCTGAGGCTGCCCCGGGTTCCCCAGCCGTGCCCGGCAGCTGCGTGAGAACAGCTTGGACTTTTAACCTTTTAGTTCGGGACGGGTCAGTGGGTGTCAGGCCGTCTGTTCCCAGAGGGTGACTGGGCGCTCTGTGTGGTGCATGTGTGTCCTGTGTGTGTTGCCTACATGTGCATGTATGTCATACAGACATACATACGTACAAGTCACACAGCAAGGAAAAAGGCCCTTCGGCCCAACTGGTCCATGACGACCAAGATTCCCATTTGCCCACGTTTGGCCCATATCCCGCTAAACCTTTCCTGTCCAACTGTCTTTTAAATGTTGTTGATGTACCTGCCTCGCCCACTCCCGCTGGCAGCTCGTTCCATGTACCCACCGCCCTCTGCGTGAAAACATCGCCTTTTAAATCTCCCCTCTCACCCTAAAGCTGTGCCCTCTGGCTCTCGATTCCCCAACCCTGGGAGACAGGCTGTGCGCATTCACACTATCTCTGCCCCTCATGATTTTATACACCTCTGTAAGATCACTTCTCAGTCTCCTACACTCCAGGGAATAAAGTCCCAGCCTGCCCAACCTCTCCCTATAACTCCGTCCCTCGAGTCCCAGCAACATCCTCGTAAATCCCGTCTGCGCTCTTCCCAGCTTAATGGCATCTTTCCCATAACAGAGTAACCAAAACTAACACAACGCTCCAAGTGCGGCCTCATCAGCATCTCATACAACTGCAACCTAACATCCCAGCTCCTATGTTCAGCGCCCTGACTGATGAAGGCCAGCGTGCTCAACGCCTTCTTCACCGCCCTGTCTACCCGTGACGCCACTTTCAGGGAACCATGTCCCTGTATTCCCCCTCTGTTCCACACCACCCGTTGTTCACAGCGAAAGTCCTACCCTGGTTTGACTTCCCAAAATGTAACACCACTGAACTCCATCTGCCACTCCTCGGCCCACTTACGCAGCTGATCGAGATCCCCCTGTAACTCCTGATAACCATCGTCCCTGTCAGCGACACTACCTACCTTAGTGTCATCTGCAAACTTACAAACCACGCCTTGTACATTCTCACCCAAGTCACTGATACTTCGACTTCCTCAGGAGGTAAAGAAATTCGGTTTGTCCCCTTTGACTCTCACCAACTTTTACCAATGCACCATAGAAAGCATCCTATCTGGATGCATCACAGCTTGGTACAGCAACTGGTCTGCCCAGGACTGCAAGAAACTGCAGAGAGTTGCGGACACAGCCCAGCGCATCACGGACACCAGTCTCCCCTCCTTGGACTCTGTCTTTACTTCTCGTTGCCTTGGTGTAGCAGCCGACATAATCAAAGACCCCACCCACCTGGGACATTCTCTCTTCTCTCCTCTTCCATCAGGTAGAAGATACAGGAGCCTGAGGGCACGTACCACCAGGCTTAAGGACAGCTTCTACCCCACTGTGATAAGACTATTGAACGGTTCCCTTACACGATGAGATGGACTCTGACCTCACGATCTACCTCGTTGTGACCTTGCACCTTATTGCACTGCACTTTCTCTGTAGCTGTGACACTTTACTCTGTACTGTTATTGTTTTTACCTGTACTACCTCAATGCACTCTGTACTAACCCAATGTAACTACACTGTGTAATGAATTGACCTGTACGATCAGTGTACAAGACAGGTTTTTCACTGTACCTCGGTACAAATGACAATAATTTCTTCTGAGACGCTTCTGATTGGCTCGGAGATTTGATACATGGGTATGATTGTAGCCAAGGGGTGTAGCAGGTTAAAATAGTTGAATTCACACTAATCCAATAGAAGAGGAGTGGTTGGGCAGGAGATCTGTGGTTGCTGCAATGCCTGGGAATTGATGGACCCCACGGTGGTTCAGGGTGATCAAGTCCTCTGCAGGATTGGCCGATTGAGTGACTTCAGCTCAAGAGTTGATGAGCTGGAGTCCCGAGTTCGAACATCGAGGAGGGTGAGAGTTCCAGGAGGCAGCCACACCCTGTAGACCGATTTCCTCAAGTGCGGTCGGTGTTCAGGGACAGGGAGGGCGTGACTGCGGCAGGGACGGGTGAAGGCGTGCAGAGGACACCACCTCAGCCCCGACGGGTACAGGGACCCTGTTCCCGGTGTGGGGGCTGCAGGCAGGAAGTGCAAACTGTCCATCGCCCCACGGGACAGGGGGGCCATTCAAATGGGGAGGGTGGAGTCGTAGGGAACAGCATAGTTAGGGGAACAGGCAGTTCACTGCAGCAACGATAGAATCCCGAAGACTGTGGTGTCCGCCTGGTGCTAAGTTTAAGGACATCTCTTCCGGGCTGCAGAATAAATCAGGAGGGGAGTGTGTTATTGTGTAGTTATAATAAAGGACTACAGTTCCCAGTAGGAAAGGCAAGGGGTCACATGGAGGATCAGGAGGTGGCTGTAAAAGGAGAGGGAAAGGAAGCCCGTCTGATGTTGGTTAATAAAATGTTCAGATGTTAAACCCAAGAAAAGTTTGTCTCTTGATGCAGAATAAACATAACAGGGAGGGGGTGCAGTTACCAGAGGCCACGTGGGCACTATCGACATCTGCAGCACGAGGGAGAGGGGTTCCGAGACTTGGGTTGAATTGAAGAGTAGAATCCGAGGACTATAACCCGAGTGCTGTGCAAATTGTCCAGAGGGTAAATGAGATCAGAGGGGTAAACCAGTGGCTCAAAGCCTGGTACATGGGCTCTGATATATGGGGCACTGGGGAAAGAGGGAGCTGTTCCACTGGGGCAGGCTTCACCTGATCCGTGCTGGGAAACAGCATCCTGGTGCGTCGCATAAACGGGGTTTTAATCTGATTGGTGCGGGGGGGGGGGCGAGAGGAGGGGGATGGGGTTTAATAAACCCAGATGCAATGAGGGTGAGGAGACGGGGGGAGCGCGAGGTGGTGCGGGAGGGCGAAGGGGGGGGGGGACGTGAAAGCCGGGAAGGGGCAGAAAGTTTGAGCGGAGATGTGCGGCTGAACGTTAACCAGGAGTAACAAAAGCGCCAAGGCTCTTTGTGTGGATTCACAAAGCAGTTGTGACAAGATAGATGGTTTACGGCACAGACAGCAACACATGGGTTTGGTCTAATGTCTACCACAGAGATGTGGCGGGACAGTGGCCGGGACCGGGAAGTCAATGGAACACAGAACAGTACAGCACGGGAACAGGCCCTTCAGCCCACAATATCTGACCACGATGCTGAATTAAACTCTGGCTGCCCATGGTCCACATCCCTCCACTCCCTGCACGTTCATGTGTCTAAGAGCTCCTTTAACACCTCCATCGCATCTGCACCCCCACCCCTGGCAGCACATTCCAGGCACCCACCGCTCTCTGTGTAAGAAACTTGCCCCGCACACCTCCTTTAAACTTTCCCTCACTCACCTTAAATGCACGCCCTCGAGCATTTGACATTTCCATCCTGGGAAAAGGGTTCTGACTGTCGACTCTATCTCTGCCTCTCATAATTTTATAAACCTCTATCAGGTCTCCCCTCAGCCTCAGCCGCTCCAGAGAAAACAACCCAAGTTTGTTCAACCTCTCCTTATAGCACATGCCCTCTAATCCAGGCAGCATCCTGGTGAACCTCCTCTGCACCCTCTCCAAAGCCTCCACATCCTTCCTGTAACTGGGCGGCCAGAACTGCCCGCAATACTCCAAGTGCGGTCTAACCAGAGTCTTATACAGCTGCAACATGACTTCCCAACTCTTGAACTCAGTGCCCCGACTGGTGAAGGCAAGCGTGCCGTACGCCTTCTTTACCACCCTATTTGCGTGGTCACTTTCAGGGAGCTGTGGACTTGGACCCCACGATCTCTCTGTACATCAGTGCTGTTAAGGGTCCTGCCATTTACTGTATACTTTCCCCTTACATTTGACCTCCCAAAGTGCAACACATCATACTGCCCGGATTAAACTGCATCTGCCACTTCTCCGCCCACATCTTTAACTGATCTATGTCCAGCTGTATCCTTCGATGACCTTCTTCACTGTTCACACCTCCACCAACCTTTGTGTTGTGACCTTGCACCTTATTGTCTGCCTGCACTGCACTTTCTCTGTAGCTGTCACACTTTATTCTGCATTCTGTTATTGTTTTCCCTTGTACTACCTCGATGCACTGATGTGATGAAATGACCTCTATGGATGGCATGCAAAACAATGTTTTTCACTGTACCTCGGGACACGAGACAATAATAAACCAATTTACCATTTTATCGGCAAAGTGCTGAGTGCTTTTACGGAGGGAGCGAATAGTGATGCGGAACTGGTTGGGGATGAATAACGAAAGGCAGGGGAGGAAGACACACGTGGGGGTGGTCTCTAGGACCCTAGGGAGCTGCTTCTCCATAGGTATAAATGTTGAAGTGTCAACACCAAGGAGGAAGTTTCAATTATTATGGGTGACTGAAATCAGCAGATTAAGTGGAAGGGGAGCTTGCAGAGTGTGCCAGGGAGCAGAGCAGCGCGTTACAGAATCTACCCAGGGAACGGGCTAATTTAGATGTAAGATGGTTGTGCTTAAAGGATTCCCTGGGGAATAGTGATCACAACATGATAGAATTCTGGTCACAGTCTGGGAGCAAGCAGCCAGGGTCCGGACCCAATGCCCGCAATAAGAGCGATTACTTGAGGGGGAAGTCGTCGAGAGTGGACCGGGAGGAAAGACGACGTGTGCACAAGCGGCGGCAGATGCGGGAACAGTCGGTTCAAAACGCACGGTGGAAAGATGTCCACCTTATCTATGCCTCTCATAATCCTATAAGTTCGCCCCTCATTCTCCTAAGGTGTTAGAAAGAGGTATCCTGGGAGAAAGGTGAGCCACCCGTGGTTAGCAAAGGTCCAGGAAAGTATGTTCTCTCATCTTTGATTTAAGAGCAGTGAGAGATTGGGGAACTTTACAGGAACCGGCTGTGAGAGAACGTTAATTAGGAGGGAGAGAGTGGCAAGGAACGTCAGAGCAAACAGCAAGGACTCACCTAAAAATAAATGGGGTAAGTGTGGGACGTCTAGAGGGAGACGGAGGGCAGGGAAGGAAATTTAAACCGATATCTTGCAACGGTCTTTATGACGGAGGGTCAGTCGTACAGCAGGGATACAGGCCCTTCGGCCTAACCAGTCCATGCCGACCACGGTGCCCACCCAGCTAGTCCCAATTCCCTGCGTTCGGCCCATATCCCTCCAAGCCCCCCCCCCCCCCGTCCATGTACCTATCCAAGTGCTTCTTAAATGACACTGTTGTCCTGCCTCACCCACTTCCTCTGGCAGCTCGTTCCATGTACTCACCACCCTCTGCGTGAAAAGTTGCTCCTCAGGTCCCTTTTAAATCTTTCCCCTCTCACCCTAAACCTATGCCCCCTAGTTTTGGACTCCCCTACCCTGGGGAAATGACTGTGACCATCCAGCTTGTCTATGCCTCTCATAATTCTATAAGGTTGCCCCTCATTCTCCTACCTTCCAAGGAACAAAGACCCAGCCCGGCTGACCTCTCCCTATAACTCAGGCCCTCTAGTCCTGGTGACATCCTCGTAAATCTCCTCTGCACTCTTTCTGGTTTAACCACGTCTTTCCTACAACAGGGTGACCAAAACTGTACCCAGTACTCCAAGTGCGGCCTCACCAACGACTTGTACAACTGCAACATAACGTCCCAACTCCTGTACTCAGTGCCCTGACTGATGAAGGCCAGTGTGCCAAACGCCCTTTTCACCACCCTGTCAATCTGTGACACTGCTTTCAACGAGCTCCACCATACTTCAACGTTACTACAGAAAACCCAAAGATTTCTGACGGGCTTCAGACAGTGTGGTAAAACCTGTAACAATCACTATTATGAGAGGCAACCTGTTGGGAAAATTAGTGGGTCTGGAGGCAGGTCCCAGGTCTCAATGGATTTAAAGAAAGTTGCAAGTACAGCAAGTACAGGGAAGGTATTGGACTTGATGTGGGGAGGTGTGAGGTGGTGCACTTCGGTAAGAGAAATCAAAAGGTGGACTGAATGGTCTGTCTCTCTGCTGTATGGCGCTACGACTCTAAATATATTACATCTACCACGCCACCCTCATCGACCCTTCCTGATACTGCCTTAAAGAGTTCAGGATTTGGCCGGGCAATGGATTAATACAGACAGGTCAGTTCGGAGGAGCTGGGCCGAATAGCCTGCTTCCCTGCTGTACGGCAGTATTCCAGGTGTGGAATATCAGGATCCCAAGTCACTGGAGCGAGGCGTCTGTCGTCTTTCAGGCAAATCCTCTCGCGGTACTGTGACTGGCCGGAGCTTTGCGTTAGTCTTCAGTGGTTGACGTACGGGGACTGCCGGGTCCCCCTGAACACCGAGAGCCTGCGCACCTCTATCCACGTAATGCGTCCCAATGTAGACCTCCCTGGTGAGGAAAGACTGTGCGTGTCCCAGGGCACAGTCACTGTCCAAGTCAATCCCAGTGTGGGAATCTCGGTGACTTTGGGTCATGTGTGCCACTGGTTCCCGGGACACAGGACACCCACCCCACACACCCCCTCCCGCGTGCCGAGCTGTGGGGGCGCGGGTACCTTGCACCACCAGGCGCCCCTGGGCGGTGCGGCGGACCCGGGTGCCGGGTTTGTTGGCAGCGCAGACGTAGACCCCGGAATGATGAACCGTCACGTCGGAGATCTTCAGGTTCCCGGTGCCGAGGACCTCGATCCCGTCCACACCGATCGACCGGCCATCTGTGTCAGGGGGGCGGGGGAGACAAGGGTGGAGGGAGGGGAGGGAATGGAAGGGGGAGGGGTGTGGGGGAGAGGAGAGAGGGGGAGAGGAGGGGTAGAGGTGGGGGGAGGGTGGGGAGGGGTGGAAGGGGAGAGGATGTAGGAGGGGAGGGGTGTGGGAGGTGTGGGGAGGGGAGGGGACGGGAGGGAGAGGGAGGGGAGGAGAGAGAATGTGGGGCATGAGGAGGTGTTGAGTGAGAGAGGGCACAGTGAACAGCGGAGGTCACACAAACCCCTGGGGTGGTGGGAGGGATGCGGAGTGACCCCGAGGGCTGTGTTCCGGCGCCCCCCCACCCCCAGGGTCAGTGGATTGCTATGGATGGACGTGGAGCGGGAATCAGGAGCTGGTCCAAGGCAGAGGTCACAGCCCCAGCACTTACGTGCCCCCCCCCCAGGTGCCCCATTACCCTCTGATATCTGCCTTGGACTCGCCCCACCCCCAGTATTTACCCCAGAAATGACCCCACCAGTATTTACTGACAGCCCCACCCCCCAGTATTTGCCCCCAACACCCTACCCCCCAGTATTTGCCCCTGACACCCCTCCCCCAGTATTTACTGACCCCCCAGTATTTACCCCCTACACCCCTTCCCCCAGTATTTACCCACGACAGCCCCCCAGTATTTGGGCCCACAGTTCTTGCCCCGTGGACTGACCGAGCCGGCTCCAGGACACGATGGGCCGAGGGTTGCCGGTGGCGATACACTCCAGGATGGCCGTCTGGTGCACGGTGAGGGTCAGGTCCTGGGGTCCCGACAGGATCTCGGGCTCCTGGTCCGTCCGGGGAGACCACCCTGGGAACAGAATGGCAGTCAGGAGCGGCTGTGGGAGTGGGGGTGAGTGGGGAGGGCGTCCAGTGGCTTGGGAGGGGCGGATGACGGGCTGGGGGGGGGGGGGGGGGGGGGGGGGGGGTGTGGGCGTCCGGCGCATCCCTCTGTGGCACTCACCTGCCAGGGTGAGCCGAGCCTCCTGACTGGCCCGGGAGTTGGCCGCGTTGGCTGCCACGCAGCGGTAGTCCCCCAGGTCCTGCTGTCCAACCCCCGTGATCTGCAGCACACCGCTCGGCAGCAGGGTGAACCTGACAAACCAGGGCGGAGATCGTCAGTCTGGGGTCCGCCTGATGCCCCACATCCCCCATCCCCCCCCCAACACCACGCTCCCCCCCCCTCCACAGCAAGTGGCCAAAATTAGCACAGGAAGATCCCAACATTCCCCCACTCGCAACGGAGGCTTCCCTATGTAAACGGTCACAATCACTCTCTAGCGCCACCTGTGGCGGAAAGCCCTAACTGCAGCGTGACGTGTTTACATAGGCTGTTGCCATTGTGAATGTTGACATAGGAATATAACATGGGGAAATGGATGAATGGGTTTAACATCCAGTCGCCCGGCTGCGGATTGCTACAGATTCCATCAATATACACACACCTCGAAGCTGCAATCCCTGAGTTGTGGACACAGCTCAGCACATCACAGAAAGCAGCCTCCCCTCCAATGGACTCTGTCTACACTTCCCGCTGCTTCGGTAAAGCAGCCAACATAATCAAAGACCCCACGCACCCTGGACATTCTCTCTTCTCCTCCCTCCCATCGGGCAGAAGATACAAAAGCCTGAAAGCACGTACCACCAGGCTCAAGGACAGCTTCTATCCCACTGTTATAAAACTATTGAATTGTAAAATGGACTCTTGACCTCACAATCTACCTCGTTATGACCCTTGCACCTTATTGTCTGCCTGCCTGCACTTACTCTGTAGCTGACACCTTATTCTGCATTCTGTTATTGTTTTCCCTTGTTCTACCTCAATGCACCGTGTGATGAAATGATCTGTATGAATGGTACACAAGACAAGTTTTTCACTGTACCTCGGTACACACGACAATAATAAACCAATTTACCTGTTGTCATCCATGTTCAGGGGAACACGATTGAGTTCCCAGGTTATTGTGGCTCTGGGAACACCGTTGATTTGACACTGGAAGCGAGCCACACCTCCCAGCTGAACTCTCATGGACTGCGGGTGGGTCAGGAACCGAGAGAGGGCTGGGTGGGTGGGGGAGAGAGAGAGAGAGAGAAGAGAGAGAGAGGAACACGGTCAGGACGTCACGTTCACAGACACCTCACGGAGTGGGCTTCAGACTTGGGGGAGAGCTGCAGAGGGTGAGGGAGGGGGCGATTGTAGACACAAGAGGAGTGGGAGAGAAAGGGAAAGTAACAGGGGAGGGGTATTGAGAAGAGGAAGGATGAATAAGCCAGGATAGATTTATTCAGACTGGAAGCCTGAGATTGGAGGGCTGGCTGCACTGTTGTATGTTAACTGGATGGATGTCTCTGGGTCTGTACTCAGTGGAGTTCAGAAAGATGAGGGGGAATCTCATTGAAACCCACTGGATAGAATGTTTCCACCTACGTGGAGAGGATGTTTCCATCAGTGGGAGAGTCTGGGATCTGAGGGTACAGCCTCGGAATAAAGGGACGTCCCTTTAGAACTGAGGAGGAATTTCTTCAGCCAGAGGACGGTGAATCTGTGGAATCCGTTTCCACAGGGGGCAGTGGAGGCCAGGTCACTGGGTGTATTTAAGGCAGAGATTGATAGGCTCTTGATTGATGGATGGTCACCGTCTTTTCCCCAGGGTGGGGGAGTCCAGAACTACAGGGCCTAGGTTTAAGAGGCAAGTTTTCCACAGAGGGTGGTGGGTAGGTGGAATGAGCTGCCAGAGGAGGTGGGTGAGGCAGGTACAGTTACATTTAGAAGATATTTGGACAGGTACATGGAAGCAAGTGGGTCGGCATGGATGAGTTGGGCCAAAGGGCCTGTTTCCATGCTGTATAAATGACAGGGTGATAAAGATAGGACAGGAGAAAGAGAAAAGGAGACAAAGACAGGGATGGGGGAGAGGGGGGGTCAGAGAGAGAGAGAGAGAGGAGCAGGGAGGGGAGGCAGGGAGAGAGAGAGGGGCAGAGATGGGCGGCAGAGAGAGGGGGCAGGGGAGGGGGGGTCAGAGAGAGAGAGAGGAGCGGGGGGGCAGGGAGAGAGAGGGGGGCAGGGAGGGGGACAGGGAGAGAGGGGGACAGGGGGAGGGGGGGCAGAGAAAGAGGGGCAGGGAGAGAGAGGGGGGCAGGGAGGGGGCAGAGAGAGAGAGGGGGATGAGTGAGGGGAGACGGGGAGACAGAACGAGAGAGAGAGAGAGACAGATAGCGAGGGGGTGAAAGAGCGAGGGGAACAAATTTGGGGGGAGGGAGAGAGGGCTGGATAGTCAGAGGGGGTGAGAGAAGCAGTCACAGGAACAGTGGGAGACAGATGCAGATAGAAGGGGAGGGAGAAAACATTTTTTTAAGAAGCAAAGGGCCATAGAGAGGCAGGGGTGGGGGGTATCGGTGAGCAGTAAAAGGGATGGGTGAGAGGTGAGGGGTTGGGGATGAGAGGTGAGGGGTCGGGGGTGAAGCCACCTACTTGCCACCTGCACCCGGGCCCTGCGGCTGAGCAAGAGGCCGAAGCGGTTCTGCGCGGTGCAGTCGTACTCCCCCGAGTCGGACTCGTTCTCCCTGCTCAGGAAGCTGGTGATGAGGAGGGAGCCGTTGGCCAGCAGCGAGCGCCGGGGGCTCGGCGACAGAGGGCGCCCACCCCTCCTCCAGCTGATGCTGATGGGCTCCTCTCCCTCCACGCGGCAGTGCAGCACCAGCGGCCTCCCGCGCACGGCAATCACGTTGCTCGGCTCCTCCAGGAAGGACAGCTCCGACGTCCACCCCCTGCCTGGAACCAAAACACAGCACCCGGGCTCAGAGAGGCGCCCACCCTGGCAGCGTACAGCCCTCCAGTCCACAAAGGGTTAACGCCTGAGGACGGGTCAGACACACCAAGTTCTTCCTTGAGTAAGGTAAGTTAACAAGTGACCTCAGCAAGGATTTCATGTCGATCCAATAAGGTTGAGTAAGAAACTTTCTTTGCTGATTAAGGTCCCAGGTGAATTTCCTCCACACCGTCCCGTCACACACTCCCGGGGTCAGACACAGGGTGAAGCTCCCTCCACACCGTCCCATCACACACTCCCGGGGTCAGACACAGGGTGAAGCTCCCTCTACACCTGAGACCACCTCACGGAACAAGCAACAACCGGGATTCTGATGCACAAACAGAAAACACTGAACCACTCAGTGGGTTGGTCAGTGCTCGTGGAGTAGGAAACAGTGGGGTCAATGTCCTGCCCTGACGTCAGGTCATCGGATTGAATTGTCACCCTGTCTCTCCCTCTCTCTCCACAGCCACTGCCTGATCTGCTGTGTGTTTGCCATTCCATGGGGAGCAGGAATTCTCTATCCGTGCTGGAGTTTTTGGGCTTTCTCCCAGGATGGGGCTCCCGTGCCTGCCCCATGAACCTCCCTCCCTGACCCAGTGACCTGGTCTAGGGTAGACGAAGCTGGGGTGGGGTGAATATGCGAGGGGGAGACCCCTCCACTGTCTGGACATCCAGGATCTGTGGGGCATCAATATTGCTCTCCCAGGGCTGTTGTAAACCAAGCCATCCCTCTTCAAACCCTCCCTCTGTCCCTGCACCCAGTGCCTCTGCTCCCTTTCAAGAAGGGTTTAGGACATCCAAACTATAGCTGGAGTCCGACTCCATCTACTGAAGCCCACTGACCAGCTTGGCCCAGGCTCCCCAGTGCCTCACACTGGGTCAAACGCTGCCTCGACCACGAGGGCAGTCACTCCCACCTCTGGAACCGAGCCGTCTCACTTGTGCTGGGTCCATCTTCTCACAGCTCCCATCGGGCAGGAGGTACGGAAGCCTGAAGTCCCACACCACCAGGTTCAGGAACAGCTACTTCCCTTCAACCATTCGGTTCTTGAACCGACCGGCACAACCCTAATCACTACAGTTGAGCAACACTAGGACCACTTTGCACTAAAAACGGACTTTGTTTTTGTTCTAATGGTGTTCTTGCTTGTAAAAATTGTGCAGAATTTATTTTAAATTTATGTTTTTCTTGTGAATGCTGCTTATCTGATGCTCTGTGCCTGTGATGCTGCTGCAAGTAAGTTTGTCACTGCCCCTGTGCACACACGGACTTGTGCAGATGACAATAAACTTGACTTCGACTTTGCTCTGGAGACAAGGGATCTTGGTGAAACCCAACACAGCAATGGGACACTACAGCACCTCTTGCACTCCCACAGACTTCTCTGATTGTGCTTTTGCACTGGTGTCTTGTTTTGCAGTTTTTTTCTTCACTGTCTTGTATACTTTGTTCTGTGTGTTGTCTGTGCCGAGGTGCCTGTGATGCTGCTGCAAGGTTTTCATTGTACCTGTACCTCACTGTACTTGTGCACATGAGAATAGACTCAACTTGAGTGCTACTCGAAGGCAGTGCTGATTGAACCTTCAGCTCGTTCTGAGTAGACAGACTGAGTGGTGATGAGCTGGATTGCATTTGCCTTGTTATTTGTGAACAGGACCAACCTGGGCCATTGTGGGACAGATGTCAGTGTTGTAACTGGACTGGAACTGTCTGGCCAGAGGCACAGCTATTTCTGGACCTTCAGTACATGAATTTAGAGTTATACAGCAGGGAAACAGGCCCTTTGGCCCAACTGGTCTGTGCCAACCAAGATTCCCATCTAAGTTGGTCCCATTTGGCCCACATCCTGCTAATCCATGTACCTGTCCAAGTGTCTTATAAATATTGTAAATGTGCCTGCCTCACCCACTTCCTCTGGCAGCTCGTTCCATATACTGACCACCCTCTGGGTGAAAAAGTTGCCCCTCAGATTCCCCTCTCACTTAAACCCATGGCCTCTCGTTCTTGATTCGCCAACCCTGGGAAACAGACTGTGTGTATTCACCCCGTCTAATGCCCGTCATGCTTTTATACACCTCTATAAGGTCACCCTCATTCTCCTACGCTCCAATGAATAAAGTCCCAACCTCTCTGAAATCCCTCAAGTCCCCGCATCATCCTCGTAAATCTCCTCTGCGCTCTTTCCAGCTTAATGGCAACTTTCCTACAGCAGGGCAACCAAAACGGAACACGATACTCCAAGTGCGGCCTCACCAATGTCCTGTTCAACTACAACGTCCCAACTTCTGTACTCAGTGCCCTGACTGATGGAGGCCAGGGTACCAAAAGCCTTCTTCACCCCCTGTCTAACCCTCGACACCACTTTCAGGGAACCACGTACTTGTACTCTGAGGTCCCTCTGTTCTACAACACTCCCCAGGGCCCGACTGTTCACCGCGAAAGCCCTACCCTGGACTGACTTCCCAAGTCACAACGCCTCGCACTTGTCTGGATTGAACACCATTTGCCACTCCTTGGCCCACTGACCAAACCCAGTCATAGAGCAACAGTGTGGATACAGACCCTACAGTCCTGGTGATGGACGGTGAGGTCCCCACCCAACACCCCTACAGCTCCCACCGCCTCTTCCCAGCATTGTCCAACATGGAGGAGGGGTTGTTCCTCAGCGGGAGGTGGGATTCAGGAGGTGTCCTTGCCAGAGTTCGACCTGGTGACCTGGGACATCCTGGGGCCTGCAGTCGATGTTGAGGACCAAGGACTGACCCCTCCTCTGGTGGGTGAGACTGGACCCATCCCAGGGACGTGATGGGGGCGTCCAGCACGGTGTACGCTGGTCCAACTCTGTAACCAGATCTCCGGATGTCCGCCAGGAGGACCTTGAAAGTCCAACAGTGTCGGGTATATAACATTCCCGCCACTGGATTCGGTGATCAGATCCTCCTCTGCCCAAACGTGACAGGAATGGATTCTCTGGGCCCTTTCGGAAGGTGGTTCAGAGACACGGGATTGGTCTGGGAGTCTCTGCTCTCCACCCTTCAGTGCCCTTGAAGCCAATAGCTCACTCAGCCAATTAAAAGTCACCAACATTGGGATCTGAAGTCACAGGGGAGTCCAGACTGGGCACGGACAACAGATTCCTTCTCCCATACAACATTCGTGAAACACGTGGGGTCTTAACGACAATACAGTAATTATTGTGGTAACAGTTCTGCTCTCCTCAGATGCTGCCTGACTCGCTGAATGTTTCCAGTGCCTGCAGTTCCGTCTTCACGCTCAGTCCCAGGTCCCTGCCGCATCTTCTGGAGCTCAGAGGAGGACAGTGCCTGGCCAGTGTGGAGATAGGGCACGATTCGGAGACTGTGCCAATCTCCAGCCCGCTAATTCCACCTTGGTGGCCCAGGGTGGAACCATTACCCACCTCGTGGCACGGAGCAGTTATTGTCCTGCTGCCTGGTATCACATTTTAATTTGCTTTGTTGATAAATTTATTTTTAAAAAATAGAAAAATGGGGGCCTGTCCCATCACACACTCCCGGGGTCAGACACAGAGTGAAGCTCCCTCTACACCGTCCCATCACACACTCCCGGGGTCAGACACAGGGTGAAGTTCCCTCTACACCGTCCCATCACACACTCCCGGGGTCAGACACAGGGTGAAGCTCCCTCCACACCGTCCCATCACACACTCCCGGGGTCAGACACAGAGTGAAGCTCCCTCCACACCGTCCGTCACACACTCCCGGGGTCAGACACAGAGTGAAGCTCCCTCCACACCGTCCGTCACACACTCCCGGGGTCAGACACAGGTTGAAGCTCCCTCCACACCGTCCCGTCACACACTCCCGGGGTCAGACACAGAGTAAGATCAGCTAATTCAGTGTTTGGGGGCTTCATACAAATTCCCATGAGACAATCCCTTCATCCTAGGGGTCTACCCATGTATGTTCTCTCCAGAACATGTGGATCTCTCCTTCAGGAACCAGAACCTTATGGAGTGTTCCAGCTCCAACCTCTCCAACATCCAACTCTGCCTTCCTACCTTTATGCTGCATTGCTTTTGTCATTCCACATTTCCCATCCGAGTTCCTTGCTGTACCTGATGCTAAGCTTGTGGTTCATGTACGGGCATCCCCAGGTCCCTCAGGTGTCTACAGGTCTCCCTCCGTTTGATATTCTGCTTTACACCTCCCTCTGAAAGTGGGCCACCACACGATGTAATCCATCTGCCAACTCGATACCCAGTCACTGCACCTAGCTATATCCCCCCTGAATGCTCCTCCCAGCTTGCTCCCTCACCCATATCTGCACCGTCACTGAATGTGGCCACACTGCAAGTACCCAGAGGACACGGACTTGTGAAGGTGACAATAAACTCGACTTTGACTTTGCAGGCACTCCCTTCCTCCCAGTCAGCACAGATATAGTCGAGATCCAAGCTCTGAACCCCAATTGTTAAAACACAAAAGCATGAAAACATGCACAGCCTAAGGACAGCTCCTCTCCCACTGTTATAAGACTCTTGAAAAGACCTCTTTTATGATAAAGACGAACTCTTGATCTCTCAATCTACCTCTTTGTACCCTTGCACCTTATTGTCTACCTGCACAGGACTTCCTCTGTGATTAGAGTCACAGAGAGTCAATAGAGCAATACAGCAGGGATACAGGCCCTTCGGCCCAACCAGTCCGTGCCGACCATGGTGCCCACCCAGCCAGTCCCAATTTCCTGCGTTCGGCCCACCTCTCTACAAGCCCCAGCCCACCATGTACCTATCCAAGTGCTTCTTAAATGATACCATTGTACCTGCCTCACCCACTTCCTCTGGCAGCTCGTTCCATACACTCACCACCCTCTGCGTGAAAAAGTTGCTCCTCAGGTCACTTTTAAATCTTTCCTCTCTCACCCTAAACCTGTGCCCCCTAGTTTTGGACTCCCCTACCCTGGGGAAAAGACTGTCACCTTATCTATGCCTAATTTTAAACACTTCTATGAGGTCTCCCTTTATTCTCCTATGGTCCAAGGAATAAAGACCCAGCCTGGCCAACCTCTCCCTATAACTCAGGCCCTCCAGTCCTGGCAACATCCTCGTAAATCTCCTTTGCACTTTCCAACTTAACCACATCTCTCCTGTAACAGGGTGACCTAAACTGTACACAGTGCTCCAAGTGCGGCCTCACCAATGACTTGTACAGCTGCAACATAATGTCCCAACTCCTATTCTCAATGCCCTGACTGATAAAGGCCAGCGCGCCAAACACTTTTCTCACCACCGTGTCTACCTGTGACACCATTTTCAACCAACTATGCACTTGTACTCCTAGGTCCCTCTGTTCCATTACACTCCTTAGTGCCCGACCATTCACAGTATAAGTCCTACGCTGGTTTGACTTTCTAAAATGCATCACCTCACACTTATCTGTATTGAAATCCATGTGTTGCTCCCCAGCCCACTCTCCTAACCTGCCTTATGAAAGCAGGTTGAGGGAACTCGGCCTTTTCTCCTTGGAGCGACGGAGGATGAGGGGGGACCTGATAGAGGTGTATAAGATGATGAGGGGCATTGATTGTGTGGATAGTCATTTCCCCAGGGCTGAAATGGTGGCCACGAGAGGACACAGGTTTAAGGTGCTGGGGAGTAGGTACAGAGGAGATGTCAGGGGTAAGTTTTTTACTCAGAGTGGTGAGTGTGTGGAATGGGCTGCCGGCAACGGTGGTGGAGGCGGATACGATAGGGTCTTTTAAGAGACTTTTGAATAGGTACATGGAGCTTAGAAAAATAGAGGGCTATGGGTAAGCCTAGTAATTTCTAAGGTAGGGACATGTTCAGCACAGCTTTGTGGGCTGAAGGGCCTGAATTGTGCCGTAGGTTTTCTATGTTTCTAAGACTCCCCCTGTGATCTACACCAACCTTCTTCACTATCAACACCACCTCCTAATTTTGTATCATCCACAAGTGCGGCCTCATTAACGACTTAAACTGCAACATTATGTCCCAATTCCTGTACTCAATGTTATTGCTTGATTCTTTGTACTACCTCCATGTACTTGTTTTGAAATGATCTGTATGGATGGTGTGCAAAACAAAGATTTATACTGTATCTTGGTACATGTGACAATAATATACCAATTGTTTTCCAATATGAAAGTCTCCACTTTAAGCTGTTCCTCTTATAAACACCCTAATTTACCCTCAATTCACTAGTTTCAAACCAACGTTTCTCACCTCCATCTCTGTCCTGTTATCATGTCCCCTACGGGCGAGATCACGAGTTAATCCTGTCTCATTACATGTGACCAGATCTGAGGTTGAGTTCCCTGTTTGAGCTGACAAACTACTACACTCACCCTTTGCAAATTTGATTTGCTCGATGTCTAATGAAGATTAAGTTCACCCACAGTAAATCAGTTTATTATTGTCACCTGTACTGAGGTAGAGTGAAAAACCACTCTTGCATACAGTCCGTACAGATTGATTCATTACAACTTCTAGTCCCAGCAGAGACTGAGCACCGCAGCACCGGTGGTGACGACTGCAAAGGTCTGGTCAAGGGAGGCAGAGGAGCGTTTACAGGACTGCTTTGAATCAGTGGACTGGGCCACATTCAGGGATTCATCCTCGGATCTGAATATGCCACGGGTGTCACTGACCTCATCAAAACCTGCGTGGATGAGTGTGTGCCTTTGAGAACATACCGAGTCTTCCCAAACCAGAAGCCCTGGATGAACCAGGAGACTCGCAGTCTGCCGAGGGCTAGATCTGTGGCGTTCAAGACCGGCGATCCAGAACCCTACAAGAAGGCCAGGTATGACCTACGGAAGGCCATTGGTAGGGCGAAAAGGTAATTCCGATTGAAGTTAGACACAATTGGTTGCACGACAGCTGTGGCAGGGTTTGCAATACCATTACTTCCTATAAGGCAAAACCTATCAGCACAAATGGAAGTGAAGCTTCACTCCCTGATGAGCTCAACACCTTTTAGGCTCACTTTGAAAGGGAGAATAACACTACACCTGTGTGAATTCTCACAGCATCCGGCGACTCTGTGATCTCTGTCTCACAGGCCGACGTCGGAACATCCTTCAAGAGGGTGAACCCTCGCATGGTGTCAGGCCCTGACGGTGTACCTGGAGGGTACTGAAAATCTGTGCCGACCAACTGGCTGGAGTGCTCAAGGACATCTTCAACCTCTCGCTGCTGCAGTCGGAGGTTCCTACCTGCTCCGAAAGGGCATCAGTCATACCGGCGCCCAAGAAGAGCAGGGTGAGCTGCCTTAACAACTATCGCCCGGTAGCACTCACATCTGCTGTGATGAAATGCTTTGAGAGGTTGGTCATGGCTAGAATTAACTCCTGCTTGAGCAAGGATCTGGACCTGCTGCGATTTGCCTACCGCCACAACAGGTCTACAGCGGACGCAATCTCACTGGCTCTCCACTCTGGTTTGGAGCACCTAGACAACAGCAAAACATACGTCAGGCTGCTGTTTATTGATTACAGCTTGGCATTACACCATCATTGCCTTAGTACTAATAACCAAGCTTCAAAACCTGGGCCTCTGCACCTCCCTCTGCAACTGGATCCTTGACTTCCTTATCGGGAGACCACAGTCAGTGTGGATTGGTAGTAACATCTCCTCCTTGCTGACAATCAACACAGGCATGCCTCAAGGATGCGTGCTTAGCCCACTGCTCTACCCTCTCTACACTTGTGACTGTGTGGCTCGGCACAGCTCAAACACCATCTATAAATTCACTGATGACACCACTGCTGTTGGCAGAATCTAAGATGGTGATGAGGAAGTGTACAGGAGTGAGATAGATCGGCTGGTTGAGAGGTGTCACAACAACCTCGCACTCAACATCAGCAAGACCAAGGAACTGATTGTGGACTTCAGGAAGGGAAAGTCGGGAGAACACACACCTGTCTTCATTGAGGGGTCAGCGGTGGAAAGGGTGAGCAGCTTCAAGTTCCTGGGCGTCAACATCTCGGAGGATCTATCTTGGGCCCAACACATTGATGCAATCAGGAAGAAGGCAGGCCAGCGGCTCTACTTCATTATGAGTTTGAAACTTGGCATGTCACCAAAGGCACGGTAGTGTAGCGGTTAGCGTAACGCTATTACAGCGCCAGCGACCTGGGTTCAATTCCGGCCACTGTCTGTAGGGGGTTTGTACATTCTCCCTGTGTCTGCGTGGGTTTCCTCCGGGTGCTCCGGTTTCCTCCCACATTCCAACGACGTACGGGTTAGGAAGTTGTGGGCATGCTATGTTGGCGCTGGAAGCGTGGTGACACTTGCGGGCTGTCCCCAGAACACTCTACACAAAAGATGCATTTCATTGTGTGTTTCGATGTACATGTGACTAATAAAGATATCTTATCTTAGATTTCTACAGAGGTGCGGCGGAGAGCATCCTGACTGGTTGCATCACTGCCTGGTACGGAGCCTCCAATGCACAGGATCAAAAGAGGCTGCAGAGGGTTGTAGAGTCAGACAACTCCATCACAGACACAACCCTCCCCACCATCGAGGACATCTTCAAGAGGCGGTGCCTCAAGAAGGCGGCATCCATCACTGAGGACCCTCACCATCCGGGACATGCCCTCTACTCGTTACTACCATCAGAGAGGAGGTACAGGAGCCCGAAGACCCACACTTAGCGATTCAGGAACAGCTTCTTCCCCTCCGCTATCAGATTTCTGAACGGTCCATGAACCCAGGAATACTGCCTCGTTATTCCTTCTTTTTTGGCTCCATATATTTATTTTTGTAATTTATAGATTTCATGTCTTTGCACTGTACCACTGCTACAGCAAAACAAACTTCACATTGTATGTTAGTGATAACAAATCAGATCCTGATTCAACAGTTCATTGAGGTAGTACAAGGTAAATGCAGAATAAAGTGTTACAGTTACAGAGAAAGTGCAGTGCAGGCAGACAATAAGATGCAAGGCCATAATGAGGTAAATTGTGAGGTCAAGAGTCAAATTTATTGTATTAGGGGGCCGTTCAATAGTCTTACAACAGTGGGGTAGAAGCTGTCCTTGAGCCTGGTGGTACGTGCTTTCAGGCTTTTGTATCTTCTGCCTGATTTTCTTGGTCACCTTTAACCAAGTCTCAAGTTGTATTTATGCTGTGAATTCCCCTCCCTCATTACGAATACTGTGTGTGTTGAAATTTAGAGGCTTTAGTTTGGCTTTCCTCTTGCAGGGGCACTGGTATACAGGGTTTTGGGGTCCCCCTCCCCTGTGGCAGATAAGCTTTCTACCACCTACAAGTCATTGGTCAGGAGCGTGAGGGGATAGTCTCTTGGGTGAATGCAGCTCCACGCCACCCAGGGCAAAGCGGCCCGCTTGTCACTCCAACTACCGTACTAAACACTCCAGTGTGCAGTCGATGCAGTGCGCAGTCTTCAAAATGCAGTTCTTCACCCAGGCTACCCCCGACAGCACCTCCCAAACCTGCCACCTCTCCTGCCAAGGGCAGCGGGGGAACACCAGGTTCCCCCCTAAGTCATGCACTATCCAACTTGGAAGTACATCAGTATTGCCTGGACGAGGGCAGCTTCAACAACACTCAAGAAGCTCGACACCATACAGGACGTAACAGCCTGCTTTGGTGGGCAGCCCATCCACAACCACTCACTCCGCCACTGACACACAGTAGCAGCAATTTGTACCATCTACAGGAGGCACTGCAGCAACCCACCAAGGCTCCTGAGACAACAGAATCAGAACTATTATCACCGACACATGATGTGAAATTTGTCTTGCGGCAGCAGTACAGTGCAAGACATAAAAATGAAATAGTGCAAAAGAGGAATAACGAGTTAGTGTTCATGGGCCGTTCAGAAATCTGAGGGTGGAGGGGAAGAAGCTGTTCCTGAATCGTTGAGTGTGGGTCTTCAGGCTGAGGACTGGGCCTTCCAAACCCACCACCTCTACCGGCTGGAAGGACGAGGGCAGCAAAAGCTGGAGCAACACCACCCCCTGGGAGTTGCCCTCCGAGCCACACCCCACCCCGACTGGGAAATATATCACCGTTCCTTCACCGTCACTGGTTGGGTCCAACCCCTGGGACTCCCTCCCTAACACCACTGTGGGGTACACCCACACCTCAAGGACTGCAGCGATTCAAGGAGGCAGCTCACCACCACCTTCTCAGGGGCAACTAAACGCCAGCTCAGCCCATATCCTGTTGAGCGAATAACCATCATCGCTGGGTCAAGTTCCTGGAACCCCCTCCCCAATGGGAACACCTTCCCCGCACTGACTGCTGCAGTTCAAGAAGGCAGCCCCCCACCTCAAAGGGCAATCAACAGCCAGTGATATCCACCCTCCCTGACGAAATGCTCCACGTGGTCAGGCAGCCAGTGAAGCTCTCACAGGGCAGGGTACTGGGGTGGGGAGGGAAGGAGAGGGGCAGTCCGCTCCCCCCAGTGGGACTGGACTCCCCCTGGGCTGGGGTTTGTCCTCGACAATCGGCTGACGTCCTGGGACCGCACGAAGCCTTGACAAATGACTCCGGCTGAATGGGAGCCGAGCCCTCTGCCTGGGTCATTGTGTGCGGTGACAGGCTGTGAATGCACGGCTCAGCACAGCTGCCGCTGCACCCAGGCCTCTCGCTCAGACGGCCCATATCATTACAGCAGCCTGGGCAAGGAGGTCACTAGCTTCATAACTGCCGAGGGGGTGGGGGGAGGTGGATTTAGGCATCTCCTTCCTACCCCTCAGCCCACAGAAGCTGGCCAGACCAACGATTCAGAAACAGCTTCTTCCCCTCCACCATCAGATTTCTGAACGGTCCATGAACACCACCTCGTTATTCCTTTTTTGCACTATTTATGATTGTAATTTATAGTAATTTTACATCTTTGCACTGTACTGCTGCCGCAAAACAACAAATCTCACGTTGTAAGTCAGTGGTAATGAATCTGATTCTGAATACAACCAGTAGACTCAAGGTCAGCTTCTGTCAGACCCTTGAACAGACCTCTCATATGCTAGAAGTTGAACTACAATGGCACAGTAGCGCAGCAGTTAGTGTAACGCTATTACAGAGCCAGTGACCCGGGTTCAATTCCGGCTGCTGTCTATAAGGAGTTTGTACGTTCTCCCCGTGTCTGCGTGGGTTTCCTCTGGGTGCTCCAGTTTCCTCCCACATTCAAAGGCGTACAGGTTAGGAAGTTGTGGGTATGCTATGTTGGCGTGGGAAGCATGATGACACTTGCGGGCTGCCCCCAGAACATTCCACGCAAAAGATGCATTTCTCTGTGTGTTTTGATGTACATGTGACTCGTAAAGAAATCTTAATTTTTTTTGTTCTAATTGTGCTCTCTTGTATAATTTCTGTCGTTAATTAATGTCTTTCTTGCGAACATTGTGCATTTGATGTTTTGTGCCCGTGACGCTGCTATGAGTAAGTTTTTCACTGCACCTGCGCACATATGTACTTGTGCAGATGACAATAAACTTGACTGTACTCCTAATCTACCTCGTCGCGGCCCTTGCACCTTATTGTCTGCCTGCCTGCACTTTCTCCGTGACTGTAACACTATATTCTGCATTCTGTTTTCCTTTTTACTACCTCGATGTACTTGTGTATGGAAATGTCTGTCTGGATGGCACACAGACAAAAGCTTTTCACTGTATCTCGGTACATGGGACAATTATAAACCAATTACCAACAGTGAGGAAAGGTTCATCAGCTGCCAGAGAACACAAGAAAATAGCAGGGAAAGTTCACTCAGCTCTGACATTTAACACGATCGTGGCTGATCTTCCCCGGGCTTCGTCACCTCTTCTGTGCCAGCTGCCCTCTGCCCTGAATTCCCCAACCTTTCAAATATTTATCCCCCTCGTCTCTCTGGGATCGAGAACTCCAGAGATTCGCCATCCTCCATACACATCTCCGTTTTAAACGGCCACCCCCTAATCTTGTAACTACAGTCCCCACTAAATTACGGCGGGGATATGTTCCCGTGAACTCCTTGTAACCCAGACGGTTCCCAAGTCGGAAATGTGGCCGGAAACCGAGTTCCCATCCAGCAAATCCAATCCCACTGGTCTCCCAAATGCTGGTTCGTACGTACGTACGGGCTGTATACAAGTCGGGCGTTCGTAATTTGGGGAGGGCCTGTATGTCCCCTTGTTCAACACTCTCTCCACGATTAGAAACATCTCAGGATCGAAAAGTCTAATACTAGAGGGCACGTCTTTAAGATGAGAGGGGGTAAGTTCAAAGGAGATGTGCGGGGAAAGTTTTTGTTTTACACAGAGAGCGGTGGGTGCCTGGAATGTGCTGCCAGGGGTGGGGGGTGGAGGCAGATACAATAGGGGTGTTTAAGAGGCTCTTAGATAGGCACATGGATGTACAGAGAACGAAGGGAGATGGACCTTGTGTAGGCAGAAGGTATTAGTTTAGTTAGACGTTTAACCGGTTTGGCACCACATCATGGGTTGAAAGGCCCATGATGTGGTTCCTGTGCTGTACTATTCTGTGTTCTATTTACTGTCTGCAGGGAAGTGTTAGGAATAGGGTGGGACTTGGGAATAAATGTAATTATACTCAGTGGTCGTAGTCATACAGCACAGGCCCTTCGGCCCAACTGGTCCATGCCAACCAAGATGCCAATCTAAGCTAGTCCTACCTGCCCACATTTCCCATATCCCTCTAAACCTTTCCTGTCCAAGTATCTTTTAAATGTTGTTAACGTCCCTGCCTCAACCACTTCCTCTGGCAGCTCGTTCCATATACTGACCACCCTCCGCGTGAAAATGTTGCCTCTTGGGTTCCTATCGAATCACTGGTGGTGGGGAGTGTTTAAATTCTCTCTTGTCCCTGAGAGAGCATTCTAGAGAGCCGCCCTCATTGGCGTACAGGTATCAGGGGCTGGAATCCCGTCTCCCTCTAGCCAGAGGAGACTTCAGGGTCACACTAAGGAAGTAGTTTAACAGGAGAACAGATCTAACCCCTTGCCGTCACCAACCAGCTGCATCATGGTCTGGTCCAAAACAGGCTATGAACCCGTGAACACTACCTCCTTATTCCTATTTTGCACTATTTATTTATTTTTGTAACTTATAGTAACTTTTAAAACGTCTTGCACTGTACTGCTGCCGCAAAACAAATTTCACGACATATGTCAGCAATAAACCTGATTCTGACTGGTCCAAGGTGCCCATCTGAACTAGTCCCATTTGCCCGCGTTTGGCACATATCCCTCTAAACCTTTCCTATCCGTGTACCTGTCCGATTGTCTTTTAAACGTTGTGAATGCACAGCAGCTTTAAATTCTTGGGTGCTAACGTATCGGATGACCTGCCCTGGGCCCAGCACACACAGATGCAATCACAAAGGCGGCGTGCCAGTGGCTTTACTTTCTTGGAAGCTTAAGTAGGTTCCACATGTCACTGAACACTCCAACAAACTTCTGCAGATGTACCGTTGAAAGTGGTCTGACTGGTTGCATCATGGTCTGGTACAGTAATTCAAATGCGCAGAGTCGTGGACTCTGCACAATACATCACGGGCACATCCCTCCCCACCATCAGTGGTATCTACAGGAGGCGCTGCCTCAAGAAAGCAACATCTGCCATCAAAGATCCCCCACCATCCGGGCCGTGCCATCTTCTCGCAGCTACCATCGGGCAGGAGGTACAGAAGCCTGAAGTCCCACACCACCAGGTTCAGGAACAGCTACTTCCCTTCAACCTTTCAGTTCTTGAACCAACCAGCACAACCCTAATCACTGCCTGAGTACAGCAACAGTGGGACCACTTTGCACTATAATGGACTTTGTTTTTCATTGTTCTGATTGTGTTTTCTTGTATAATTGCGTATAATTTATGTTGTTAATTGATCTTTTTCTTGTGAATGTTGTGTAACTGATGCTCTGTGCCTGTGATGCTGATGCAAGTAAGTTCATCATTACCCCTGTGCACACATGGACTTGTGTGTAGGACAATAAACTTGACTTGGACTAGTTCTTGATTCCCCAAGTCTGGAGGAAAAAAGTCTGTGTGCATTCACCCTATCAATGCCCCTCATGATTTTATACAAGATCACCCCTCAATCTCCTACACTCCCAGCCTGCTCAACCTCTCCCTGTAACTCAGTCCCTCGAGTCCTGGCAACATCCTCGTAAATCTCCTCTACGCTCTTTCCAGCTCAATGGCACCTTTCTTATAGCAATGGTGAACATCTGTCGACCCCCCCCTCTCCCAGAGTCCTGCAAATCTCCCATCGGAACCTGCGCCTTCCCGATCAGATGTTAGGCACACCCGCGGAATAACACGAAGGCAAGGCATTTTCAGATTCCCTCGGAACAACAGGGTTAACCTCCACAGGGAGAAGTCCTGAAACGGATAGTTGGAGGAATCTGCCTGTTGGAGAGTTTGGTATTTTTCCTCAGGATCCCTTGTTGGCTTGATCCTACTTCCATAGCACCCAACTCTGCTCAGTTAGAATTTCCACAAAGCAGACACTGATTTAACCCAGACCAAACTTGCCCAGGGCCTGGGAGGGAATCGGTGGAGTTCTGTCGACACACCCTCCCCTCCCCACCCTGGTCCGTGTAACAAAAAGCAGAGGGGTGGCTCCCCCCACTAACTCCCTCCGGAAAAAAAACTCACCCACGGAGAGCAACAGCATCACGGCGGCCAGGGTGAATCCTGCCCCTGATTCGGGCGGACACCCCTTCATTCTGCGGGAAGCTCTTTAACCAACTGACGGACACGGCAGCCGAACTCCCGGCATTATCCTCCTGCTTGCTCTGGGTTAGTCCTTCCTCCTGCCCTGCTCCCTTGCTCACTGTCCCAGTCTGACTGGCCTCACCCCCTCCTCTTCCCATCCCCTCCCCAGTCCTCATTGACAGCTCCTGAATGAGGGGTAAACAAAGGAACAGACACTGATATATGTGAGAGCAGCAAGGAGGGAGCAAGGTGAGGGGAGGAGGGGTAGGTTAGGGTGGATTACAAATCACACTGAAGCCAATTACCACATGGAAATAGATTGGGACTAGGTAATTAACTCGATGCTAAAACAACGCGGCATAAAGCAGTTTAACAGCTTCCCGCGGAGTCTTGTAATCAGACAACAAGCACTCGGGTCAGAGATCAGGAGAGGCAGCTCATTCTGCTGGGGACAGCGGGACTCCTCGGTAGAGAAGGGTAACACGGTGCTGCAGGCAGCCAGGGACAGAGCAGCCTGCACACACCCGTCCCCTTAGATGGGACACGTGCAGCCTCACATCGACGTATTGGAGTTGTAAACATGGACTCATTTTGTCTACTCATTTCTTTTCCCTCCATCCACCCTGTCCCCCCTCTCAAAAATCTTTCCCATCCCTTCTGAACCATAACGGGAGCTTTATAGCAAGGGGCAAGTATTTAGATAAAGGTGGGGGGGGGGGGGGGGGAAAAGGAAGGAAAGACTTTTGTTTGAATCAACAGCTGATTAAACTGCGTAGTCCCTACAAGTGGCCAAAGTTGATGTAGTGGTGGCTGAGCTTCAGGAGGTCCTGGGTTGGAATGGGGAGGGGGGGTGGAGGAGGGCGCTGGAGAGATGCGAGCCTGCCTTTTTGTTCGGGTCACTCGATAGACAATGGGGAGCTAACAATGGGGAACGAGGGAACCCAAAGGATTGTTCGTTCAGCTGGAAAAGCTTGGCCTTTGAAAGAGGAAAGGGTGGGAGGTGGGGGGGGGGGGGTGGTGTGCAGTGAGTGGATTTCCCTGTAGACACACACACACACACACTCCCTGTCCTCAAATCCCCTCCCGTGTTCCTCAGCCTGAGACAAAACCAAAAACAGAAGATACCCCGGCAACGGAGACTGATATGCAGGGCTGGAGATGGAGGGGAGGGCAGAGGCTGTGTGAGCTCACTGCCCCTCACCCCATTAGCTGGGTGACTGTCACAGTGGTCTCACACAGGCTTGAGTAACAACATTCCTCTAACCTGCTATTGAGCGTCCGGGTGGAGAGTCACTTCGTCTCCTTTGTGTTGGGAGACAGTGGGATTCGGCTCTCCCCCTTGGAAGATGTTCATCCCGGTGACATCTGCCACTGCTGGTCCCAGGGTCTGACATTGTTTCGGGGGGTGGGGGGGGGGGGGGGGGATGGTGGGTGGTGGTGTCAGAGTGGGAGGTGTGTGGGGGGAGAGTTCTCCGACTTTAAACTATGGACAGTCCCAGCTTGGAACTCGGGACACTGTGACTGACACCCCCGACCAGTTATCACGTTGGGGAAAAGTTCACCCAGATGCCTCGGAGAATTTTAGGGAGGGAATTTGAGAAGTTTGGGGGGGGGGTAGAATTCCGGAGCCAGGAGGGGGCAGGGATCTGAAGGTATGGCCACCCCAGTCGGAGGAGTGCAAAGATTAGGTGGTGAGGTGGCTGCGGGGAGCAGGATGCAGATCCCCCTCCACATGGCCCCCCCCCAGGTCTTCGCCCTCCTCATTCCCACATTGCTGCAGCACCTTTCCTTGCCTCAGGACGCACGAAGGGAAAGGTGGACAGGAAGATCCCACCAGCAGGAAAACACGGCAGGCAGCGTTGGGGTGATGTTGGCTGAGGGACCAAAATCCACCCTGGAACTGAGGGGGCCTGTCATCAGTTCACCGAGAGGCACAGCGCGGAAAACAGGCCCTTCAGCCCGTCAAGTCTGTGCCGAACATTTACACCAAGCCAGTTTAATTCCCCCCATGCTCCCACGATTCTACCCCTCACCCACACACCGAGGCTGAATAACCCAGCGACCCTGCAGATTGTCAGGACATGGGAAGGAACAGGAGCACCTGGGGGGGGGGGGGACCCACGCGGTCACAGGGACAGCGTGCAAACTCCACACACACAGCGCCAGAGGTCGGGATCGAACCCGGGTCTCTGGAGCTCTGAGACAGTGGCTCCACCCACTGACCCACCCATCGAACTTTCTCTCTACTCTCTCCGGTTTTTAAGGATCCTCCTTAAACCAGGAGGCCAAAACCATGTGCATTTCTCCAGGTGAGCCCTGCGTGGATGCAGCCAAGCGTTCCAGCTCCCTCTACCCCATCCCAACACACTCCCTCCGCAGAAAAGGCTGGCGTTCCACTTCCCTCCCCGATTACTTGGCGGTAATCACACACCAGCCTTGTGACCCACATACGAGGAAACCCAGATCTCTCTGAACGACAACGAGTCTTCAACATCTTTCGCGTTTCAACACGACGCTGGAGGCCATTCTGCCCATCGAATCCATGCCAGCTCTCACAGCAATCCCTGTGATCTATTCTCTGTCGCCTGCCCATCGCATCACACACCCTCCCCACTTCTTCTACTGCAGTGGAGGGTAATTCACAGCTGCCAATTAACGCCACACAAACTTGTTATGTGGGAGGAAACAGAAGCACTCGGGGAAAACCCACGCGGTCACAGGGAGAATGTGCAAACTCCACACACATGCACAGCACCGGAGGTCGGGATCGAACCCGGGTCTCTGGTGCTGAGACAGCGCCTCTGCCCGCTGCGCCACCCAGCTCTCCCCTTCTGGTCTAGGTAAGAACCACAGGGGGGAAGAGGGGCCAGGGAGTGAAAAGACAGAACACAGTAAGGTTTTGGAATTGACAGCTCCCTTTTAATTGCAACACAATCATTCCCCCTTCTCCTAACCCCACCTCCATTTGCCAACCCCTCCCCTCCCCAACGCCAGCACAGCTCGGCACTGGAGAGCCGCAAGTCCTGGAAAGCCCATCCGACTACAGGTCCAAACGGTCGACGTCAAACGGGAACGAGGTGGTGCGGAAGATGCGCCCCGAGGGGAAAACTCTGCCCAACAGATACCACCCAAGGAAGCACTGCAGCAGGGTGAAGCAATGCAGGGGGAGGGGTGGGGGGAGACATTAGGCCATTTGGCTGGTGGGTCAGCCCATCCCCAGTCCTACAATAATCCCAGACAAACTCGCACTCAGCAGGTGCCCGAGTCTGATTCAGTACATGTACTGACACACAGGGAGCTGGGGTTGGGAGCTGTGGGTGCACAGGCATCGACATTTCACTGCCCGGGGGCAGACCAACTCCTGCAGTGCAGGTACAAGAGAGGAGCCATGTACCGTCCCAGACTTTACCAGGTGCCGGGGCTACAAGGCTCTGAGTAACGCTGCACACAGTCTGTGTCCCAATATGGAAGGGGATGTCAATGCAGGATAAAGCTCCCTCTACACTGCCCATCACACACTCCTGTGGTCAGACACAGGGTGATGGTCCCTCCACACCATCCCATCACACATTCCCAGGGTCAGACACAGGGTGAAGCTCCCTCCACACTGTCCCGTCACACACTGCCAGGGTCAGACACAGGGTGAAGCTCTCTCTACACTGTCCCACCACACACTCCTGGGGTCAGACACAGGGTGAAGCTCCCTCTACATTAAATTTTCACCCTACAAGGGCAGCACAGCCTATAAGTTTGGGGTCTAGAGAATCATGGGTGAAACAGAGAAAACCACGCAGACCCCGCCCTCCCGTCCGGTTCCCTCTCCAGGCCTCATCAGTCTGTTGGGCAGGTGCCAGTGGGATCAGGAACAGGGAAGGTTCACACCTCTCTCAGGAGTCAGCGGGAAGGGAGACGAACGGGGACTCCCTGCCGGGTCAGGGATCCGCACCCTGGCCGCTCCTCACTGCCAGCTCAGCTTCAACTTCTGACAGATGCAGTTACATTCCTGGGAAACAAACGGACACCGGGATCAGCGACCGGCAGCTCGGAATACTACAGCACCCCTCCGTACGAGGGGCACATGCTCACCGTTGGGGGCGAGGATGGGAACCAAATTGCCACCCCACTCCCACTTTAACCCCACCCTCATCACCGGAGCACAACATAGCCCTTACCCCCACTGTGTGAATAACAACCCCGCCCCAACCACAACCCCATCTCATGCACAGACTGCTTCCCAACTCCTCATTGGCAAGGGCATTGAGTACAGGAGTTGGGACGTCACGTTACAACTGTACAAATCGTTGGTGAGACCACACTTGGAGTATTGTGGGCAGTTCTGGTCTTCCAGCTATAGGAAGGACATCATTAAGCCTGAAAGGGTGCAGGAAAGATTCACGAGGATGTGACTGGGACAGGAGGGCTTGAGTTGTCAGGAGAGGCTGGGGCTATATTCCCTGAAACGGAGGAGGCTGAGGGGTGACCTTATAGAGATATACAATATCATGAGAGACACAAACAAGGTGGATAGTTGCAGTGGTTTTCCCAGGGACGGGAAGTCTAGAACTTGAGGGCACAGGTTTATTGATATTGGTTTATTATTGTCACTTGTACTGAGGTCCAGTGAAAAACTTGCCTTACAAACCGATCGTACAGGTCAATTCATTACACAGTGCAGTTACATTGAGTTAGTACATAGTGCATTGTTGTAGTACAGGTAAAAACAATAACAGTACAGAGTAAAGTGTCACAGCTACAGAGAAAGTGCAGTGCAATAAGGTACAAGGTCACAACAAGATAGGTCGTGAGGTCCATCTCAGCGTATAAGGGAACCGTTCAATAGTCTCGTCACAGTGAGAGGGAAAAGATTTGAAGGGGAACCGAGGGGCAAGTTTTTTTCCCCCCACGCAGAGGGTGATGGGTATATGGAACAAGCTGCCAGAGGAAGTGGTAGAGGTGCATACAATTAAATGACATTTGGACAGGTACACAGATAGGAAGGGCTTGGAGGGACATGGGGCAAACACAGACATGGGACTAGCTCAGGTAGGTAACTTGGTTAGCATGGATGAGTTGGGCCGAAGGGCCTGCTGTGTAACACTACGACTCTGGAGGCTCCACACAGGCAACATGAACTCCCACCCCCTTGTCCCCCCACTGCACACTGCGAGCCCAAACTCTCCTCGACCGCACCCCCCCGGCATTGCACACGGGGGCAACTAACCCCTCCTCACCCAAGCTCCTTGGGACCCCCCTCGGTCCCTCACTGGGACCCCAGACACTGAACCACCAAACACGGCACCACACAGCTCGTCCACCTTAAACCACCCCCCCCATCCCCCCCACAATGCGGATCAGTTTGCCAATGAAATAGCTGGGAGGATGCGCAACAACGAGAGTGTTTGGGACTCTGCAAGGGGATATAGATGGGGGTGGGGGGGGGGGGGAGTGAGTGGGAGAAAATTCCTGGTGTGGAGTTTAATGTGGGGAAGGGCGAGGGGCGAGGTCAGGCACCTCAGTGAGAGGAAACAAAAGGAGGGTTTTTTTTAAAATGGAGAAAGACTGCATTTGAGTGAAGTTTAGGGGAATCGAGAGCATGAATCGCAGAGACAACAGGCAGGTGAAGCTAGTGGGTAGGAGGGTAAATGGCACATTGGCCTTTATTACAGGAGGACTGGGGTTCACAAAGAGGGACGGACTGTTGCAGTGGTACAGGGTGTTGGTGAGGCTGCACCTGGAGTACAGCGCACAGTGTCAGTCCCCTTTAAGAAAGGGGGCGCTGGCGTTGGGAGGTAACACCGGGAGATTCACTGGGATGAGGGGGCTGTCCTGTGAAGAGCGGCTCAAGAAATTGGATCTTTGGAGGGTAGAAGAGTGATGGGGGTGATCTTACTGCGACACCTCAGATCTCGAGGGGGCACGGTTCCACCAGTAGGAGTGGCTTGGAGGAGGGGACGTAGTGGAGGGGGGGGGGGGGGGGGGAGTGGTTGGTGGTCAATGGGGGCCGAGGTGTGCAGGAGGGTGGGAAATCCCTATAATGTTTGGGAACGATCGGGGGTGGGGGGGGATTGAGGGCTGTGGGGAACTGGAACAGAAGAGGAGATGGGGCACAGGGCAGTTCAGCCACAACTGTATTGGACTGCAGGGCAGGCTCGAAGGGCCTTGGAGGTTCGGTGGTGACCCCGAGCCAACACTACCCCCACCACACCCCCTGCCGAGCAGTCACTGACCTCCCAGGCCTGGCATTGATCGTCCCGCAGTTGCTGCAGATCTTGCACCCGCCTCCTGCCTTGCAGCACTTCCTGCGCCAGGGTGGTGTTCTCCTCCCGTGCCCTCTTCAGCTTCAGCTGCAGGTACTGGCGCTGCTGCAGCTGGCAGGGCACCAGGTGGGCGCGCAGGTCCTCGGCTGGAGCGCCTGTGGGACGCCTGTGGGTGGGGGGGGGGGGGGGGAGGTGTGGGTGCGGAAAAGAGGGCAACAGTATCAACAGTATCCTCAGCACCTGGGCAATGCCTGGGCCAGCCTCCCCCAGCTGGCAGCGCTCCACACCCACACACTACCACACCCAGAGCACAGAGTGTGGGCAAACACCATTAGCCAGGCTCCAACCAACACGGACCCCGGCTGATACCGCCCTCCCCCCCCCAACCTCTGGGGTCACTGGGCAGTGACGGGGAGCAGGAACCCCAGCTGATTGCCCCCTCCCTCTCTCTAACCCCCGGGGTCGCTGGGCAGTGATGGGGAGGCAGGAACCCCAGCTGATTCCCCCTCTCTCTCTAACCCCTGGGGTCACTGGGCAGTGATGGGGAGGCAGGAACCCCGGCTGATTCCCATCACCTGCCTCCCCTCTGTACTACACCAAGGCAAGCAGGAAGCTGCCTAACGTCAGCATGGACCAACGCTGTCTGCCCTCTGCCACCTCCCCAAGCCGACTCAAGGCTCCCACTTACCAAGCTTGCACCATCCTTGCTTCAGACTCCCTCTCCAGCTGATCAAGTTTAGGGAGCGCTCGTTCAAAGAGTCCATCTTCGGAGATCTGATTAATCTCTTCCTACGGGGGGAGAGGTAGCGGGGTTAGGGTCAGGACTGTGAGCCATGTATTCTGGGGAACAGGGACCTCAGAATTATTCCCCAACTCTACAGTATTAAATCCTACAACACATGTCAATCAAGGGTCCGGCTCTGCTCACTGCACTTTGAGCGGGATTGCAGGGGGTGCGCTGGGAGAGGTTTACCGGAACAGTTCCAGGGATCTGGAGTTAGACTGCAGAAACTGAGGTCGTTCTCACAAGACAAAGGAGCAGGAGTAGGCCATTTGGCCCATCGAGTCTGCACCACTACCTCACCGTGAGCTAAACTATTCCCATCTAGCTCCAATTCCCAGCCTTTTCCCCATATCCCTTGATACCCTGCCTAATTAGATACCTATCAATCTCCTCCTTAAACAGCCCCAATGATTGGGCCTCCACAGCTGTACATGGCAATGAATTCCATAAATCCATGATCCTCCGGCTAAAGAAATTTCTTCTCATTTCTGTTCTAAATGAGTACCCTCTAATTCTAAGACTGTGCCCTCTAGTCCTGGACTCACCCACCAAGGGAAACAGCTTAACCACATCTACTCTGTCCAATCCTTTCCACATTCGAAATGTTTCTATGAGGTCCCCTCTCATTCTTCTGTACTCCACTGAGTACAGTCCAAGAGCCAACAAACGCTCATCGTATGTAAGCCCTTTCATTCCAGGAATCATCCTCTGAACCCTCTCCAACATCAGCACATCCTTCCTAAGATATGGGGCCCAAAACTGCGCACAGTATTCCAAATGAGGCCTCACCAGTGCTCCATAGAGCCTCATCAACACTTCCTTACTTTTATACGCGATACCTCTCGAAATGAATGCCCACATAGCATTCGCTTTTCCTTGGAGCAGGGACGGTAAGGAGGAGATTTGAAGAGGAAATGGATGAGATCCTGGATTAGATGGAAGGAAGATCTCTCCCAGAGGGGACAAACAAGATACAGAGGGGAGGAAGCATGAGAAATAATTGGTAATTGGTTTATTACTGTCACACGTACCGAGACACAATGAAAAGCTTTTGTGTGCGTGCCATCCATACTGATCATAGAGCAGGACAAAATGTCGGCACAACATTATGGGCCGAAGGGCCAGTACTGTGCTCACAAGATCACAAGACAAGGGAGCAGAAGCAGGCCATTTGGCCCATTGAGTCTGCTCCAAGGAAAAGGGGAAAAAAGAAATGAGAAATGGGGAATGGGGGGGGGAAACAAAAAAAACCTATTCTAATCCCAATTTCCGGCCTCCTCTCCATGATATCCTGACTATTTAGATATCTATCTATCTCCTCCTTGAACACCCCCACTGATCTGGCCTCCACTGCTATACGTGGCGAGGAGTTCCACAAATTCACCACCCTCTGGCTAAAGTGTTCTATATTCTAACCACTACAGTTTAGCAACTCAAGTACATCGATGTACTGCAATGGGAAACAGAATACAGAATAAAGTGTTACAGTTACAGAGAAAGTGCAGTGCAGGCAGACAATAAGGTGCAAGGGCCACGACCAGGTAGATTGTGAGATCAAGAGTTCATCTTTATCATGCGAGATGTCCATTCAGGAGTCTGATAACAGTACCCTTCAGCATGGTGGTACCTGTTCAATCTTTTGTACCTTCTGCCCAATGAAAGGGGAAGGGAATGGACTCAGCCCAACACATCACAGGCACATTCATCCCCACCATTGGGAGTATCTACAGGAGGCGCTGCCTCAAGAAGGCAACATCCATCATCAAAGATCTCCACTGTCCAGTCCGTGCCGTCTTCTCGCAGCTACCATCAGGCAGGACGTACAGAAGCCTGAAGTCCCACACCAGCAGGTTCAGGAACAGCTACTTCCCTTCAACCAGTCGGTTCTTGAACGAACTAACAGTCAGAGACTTTTTCCCAGGGCGACAATGGCTAACATGAGGGGGCATAATTTTAAGGTGATTGGAGGAAGATACAAGGGGGATGTCAGGGGTAAGTTTTTTTTTACACAGAGAGTGGTGGGTGTGTGGAACGCACTGCCAGCAGAGGTTGTGGGGGCAGATACATTATGGACATTTAAGAGACTCTTAGATGGACACATGAATGATAGAAAAATGGGGGGCTATGTGGGAGGGAAGGGTTAGATAGATCTTAGAGCAGGATAAAATGTCAGCACATTATGGGCAGAAGGGCCTGTACTGTGCTGTTATGTTCTATGTTCTAACCCTAATCACTATAGTTTAGCAACACTATGAATTTGACCACTGCACTACAATGGACTTTTTTTTGTTCTAATTGTGTTATTTCTTGTAAAAATGAACTTTCTGAACCACTTGATTAGATTTCAGATTAGATTAGAAAGACTGTGTTAAATTTGTTTTTCTTGTGAATGCTGCTTATTTGATGCTATGTGCCTGTGATGCTGTTTATTACTGCCCCGTGCACACATGGACTTGTGCAGATGACAATAAACTTGACTTTGAGAAGAGAGGTTGACCAGGGTGGGAGGGGATCATTGGTTAACATAATGTTTATTGTATATGATAAGCCAACATGGCTGCTTTCCCCGAGGCAGTGTGAAGTGTAGACAGAGTCAATGGAGGGGTGCTCAGCAGGTCAGGCAGCATCACGTCGACTGTTCATTTCCCACCACAGACGCTGCCTGACCCGCTAAGCTCCCCCAGCGTATGTGTGTTGCGCTAGACTCCAGCATCTGCGGTCTCTTGTGTCTGTCAGTGGAGGGGAGGCTGGTTGTCGTGACGGACACATTGATGATCTGCCACTGGCAGAAAATGAGTCAATCTGGACTTCCTATAGGGAACTAGTCAGGTACCTGAAAGAAGTACCTGGGTAACAATGGCGCAGTGGGTAAAGCCGCTGCCTCACAGCTCCAGAGACCCGGGTTCAATCCCAACCTCCGGCGCTCTCTGTGTGTGGAGTTCACCCGTTCTCCCCGTGGATTTCCCCCAGCTCCCCCTCACATCCCAACCACGTGCGGGATCGGTGGGTTAACTGGCCGCCGTGATTTGCCTCCAGTGTGCGTGTGGGTGAGGGGTAGAATCTGGGGGCAGCTGACAAGGAAGGTAGGGAGGGTAAAAATGCAACCAGTGTAAATGGACGGCAGGTGGTCGGCACGGACGGTGGGCCTAAGGGCCATGCCATACGACTCTAATAACCTATGGCCTCTAATTTGCGGGACTCTAGGAAAAGAGCAGGACAATCCACACCGAACAACATGGGTGCACTGGGAAGAATGGCCTCCCCTGCGCTGTGATGATCCTACGAGCAAGCGAAAGGAAAGAGAAGCAGGAGTTGGCCACGGCCCATCGAGCCTGTGTGGCCATTAAATAAAACCACAGCTGACCCCATCCAATGGTGGGCTCCATCCATTTTCCTCCCCTTGTGGTCCACTGCCCTGCGAGCTGTAGGTTCCATGAAACGGGGAGGTGGACAGACTCTGGAGGCAGGGGTGGGGAAAGACCAAGTGGGGAGAGAGGCGGCCCCAGACAGGAACGTCGTGGGGACTCGTGACGCTCTGGACGAGCAGGAAGAATTGACCCTGTGGCCCGTTCTAAAGATGTTCGGCTCCACTAGGAGCTGAGACAGGGGCAGGGACCATTCACAGAGATGGTCAAGGGGCGATTTAATACAGGCATTCCCAGTCCCGACGACTCTGTTTACTCCGGCGTGAACCAGTACCTCAGAAGGGAAGTGCTGTCACAGGGAAGGCTCGAGGCGGCGGCATCTGCAATCAAGGATCCCCACCATCCCAGTCATGCCATCTTCTCGCTGCCACCGTCAGGCAGGAGGTACAGAAACCTGAAGTCCCACACCACCAGCTTCAGGAACAGCTACTTCCCTACAACTGACTTGTACAGCCCTAACACGACCTCAGCAACAGAACACTATGGACCACCTCTTGCACTGCTGTGGACGTCTCCGATTGTGTCTTTTGTTTTGAACTAAGATCTTTTTTTTCCTCCTCCTCTCTTCACTGCCTCGTATAATGTATATTCTGTGTGTCGTCTGTACCTACGTACCTGTAACGCTGCTGCAAGCAAGTTTTTCATTGTACCTGTACCTTACCACACGTGTGCACGTGACAATAAGCTTGACTTGATTTGAAAGGATGGTCAAGGTAGCCTGAACTTTCAAAGACGAGTTGAATAAATTCAACAAAGGGGTTGGGGGAGAAAGGGCACAGAAGCCGGACAAATTGCACGGTCCCTTAAAAGACTCTATCGCAATCGGGACAACAGCAGTCCTCAGACTTTGTGGTTCTCACCCGGATGGAGGTCTGGAGCTGGGAGACAAGCTGCTTGTAGACGCTGTGCGTGAACTGCGGCTGAATCTCGTGAACGGGCTTGTAGCACTGAGTGAACCTCTCGAAGCTGCAGGGGAGAGAGGGAGAAGGTGGAAGAGGGCTCCCATTATTAAAGAACTCACATCACAGCACGGCCTGGGTGAAACGTAGTGACTTGGAATGGCAAGGAAGGAACCTCAGTCATCCCAAAAACCAGCAGTCCTTGAGCAACAGGGAAATGCCCGCGATTTCTCTGCATTGACAATCTGTCTGATCTACGGGCTGTTCCCTGTACTACACACCACGACAGACACCAAGTGCTGCTGGAAGATCATCTGTTTGGTGAAAGGCACTCTTTGGTCTGCCTGAAACCTGTTGGTCTTCCAGCACAGCGAGATATTCGTGCAGGAATCCTGTTGAATGAGGTCGATCATTTGAAACTGATATTGGTAGATTTTTGGACATTAAAGGAATTGAGAGATGTGGGGATAGTTCAGTAAAATGTGTCCTTTCAATGCAACGTTCTCCCTTCCAAACATTGCTTCACATTTCTGTGACAAGTTTCACCTTCCGACTTCACCAGGACCCCCTCTTGCCGTCAGTTCTCTCAATTCCTCACTGTGTTTCTCGGGGGTGGGGGGGGGGGGTCAGTTGGTGGGGTTTGTCTAATCTGTTGAAGCTGCCCCTTGTACCTGTGTCCAGCACCTGCCCATCGAGGAGCAGAGCTGTGCCAATACTTGCACCTCGGAAAAAGACATCTCCTATACAGAAAAGCACCCATTTAACCTCTACTCTCTGCTGTCCAACAGCCGACTTTCACTTTCCCTTTAATCCCATGATTTAACACGGCTAACAGCTATTTTACGGAACTTTAAGAACTATCTGCAAAAGAGCATTATAAATGAGATAAGATATCTTTATTAGTCACATCTACATCGAAACACAGTGAAATACATCTTTTGCGTAGAGTGTGCTGGGGGCAGCCCGCAAGTGTCGCCACACTTCCAGCGCCAACACTGCATGCCCACAACTTCCTAACCTGTATGTCTTTGGAATGTGGGAGGAAACCGGAGCACCCGGAGGAAACCCACGCAGACATGGGGAGAACATACAAACTCTTTACAGACAGTGGCCGGAATTGAACCCAGGTGGCTGGCGCTGTAAAGCGTTACACTAACCGCTACACTACCATGCCTGCCCCCGGACAGTAGATCTGTCATTTATCAAGATTTACGTCCTTCAACCATCCAGTTCTTGAACCAACCGGCAGAACCCCGATCACTACAGTTTAGAAACACTAGGACCACTTTGCACTAAAATGGACTTTGTTTTTGTTCTAATTGTGTTCTTTCTTGCAAAAATTGTGTATAATTTATGTTTTTCTTGTGAATGCTGCTTATCTGATGCTCTATGCCTGTGATGCTGCTGCAAGTAAGTTTTTCATTGCACCTGTGCACACATGGATTTGTGCAGATGACAATAAACTAGACTTTTAAAAACCTCAGTGCCTTTCTCCTGCATCCTCCCCGCATCTCGATTCCTTCAATGTCCAAAAATCTACCATTATCAATTTCCAATAAAATCAACAGCTGAATCTCAGTGATATGAGAACTCCAAATGGTTCACTTCGAGTTAAGAAGTTTTTCATTGGTCCTAAATAGTCTACCCCTCACTTTCTGCGGAAACACAAGCTGATGTTTGTTCACTGTTGCCCACACACTGAACCCGTCTGTGCCCTCTTTCCACACCAACTTTCACTTGAACTTCCCCAAATAGCAATTAACTCTGCTCCGTTTTATTGCCTCTGTCATAAAATGACGAAGGTGGGGGGGGGTTCCTGCACGTTTAGTTTTAGGGGTGTTATTAAATGGACAGTCAATCAAGAGTGAGGGCTGAAGGACCATAAGTGTGAGGTGAGACCCTCAAAGAGGGGCTTTCTATTGGGGGGGGGGCTTCCTGGATTTTGTTCTTAAAGGGGCAGTCCCCTCCCTCCCTCCACCTGCCCCCCAACCCCACCCTCTGCTCATGCCCCCCACCCCTGCCCCACACCACCCCTCCCTCCCGCCCCTGCCCCCAACACACCCCGTGACCCCCTCGCCCCTGCCCCCCACCCCCTGACCCCCTCGCCCCTGCCCCCCACCCACCCCCTCTGCCCCCGCCCCCCCCACCCACCCCCTCTGCCCCCGGCCCCACCCAGCCCTGCCCCCCACACACCCCTCCCTCCCCTGCCCCCCACCCAGCCCTACCCCACCCCTCACACCCGCCCCCCACCCCCTCCCTCGCCCCTACTCCCTCCCCCACTCACTCCCTCCCCCCGATACCTGGCCGTTTCCAGCAGCTTCTCCACCATGGTCTCCATCACCACCGAGAACAGTCTGAGGCGTTTCGAGCTCCCGGCCTCACCCGCCGCTCCTGCGGCCGTGTCTGGGGGGAGGCCCTGTCCGCTGCCGCCGGGCTTCAGGCCTCCGTCCGGCGCCTGAGCCTCGGATTCCGGGCCCATCGCCGGACTCTGGGCCTCAGTCTCCGGCCCCCGGACCGGGACGGCCTCAGCAGCTCCCGACTCCATTTTCCCGCCGAAATTCCGCTCCCGCCTTCACTCTACAGCTGATTGGCCAGCGGGAGTAAATTGCCGGTCTGATTGGACACCCGAACCATCCATCAATTCAAGCCCGCCTACCCCCCCCGGCACTGATGGTCCCGCCCTTCCTGCCGCCTGATAGGCTCCCGTGCTTGTCACTCACAACATCGGCCTACCCAGTAATAGCGAGGGAAGCAGCGTTGTAAAGCCTTAGGTGATTGGTCGTTCCCTTAAAAAAAGTGTTTGGGTTGGACTCTGTAATTGGTCTTTCCCTAATGCCCGCCTCTGGTGGAAGCTCATTTGCAGGTGGAGATAAACAAACCACCTTATTCGCTGCGCTTGCTGTCATTCATTAAAGGGATATCACCGTGATTTTTAATTGGCCAAAAATTAACTTTGGGCCTCCTTGGGACTTCCTAAAAGTGCCTCAGCCAATGAAATGCTTCCAAAAATGTTGCTATTCATGTCGGGAACTGAGCACAGGAAGATCCCATGAATAGCAATGTGACAATAGCCAGAGTATCTGCTCCAGTGACCCTGACTGGGATGTCACATCAACTCCAAGGGCCAAGGAGACCGACGATGGGACATAACGCACAAGTGCATCTCAAACACCTTCCTTTCTCAAACTGCGGCTTCCCCCAACCACAGCAGAGAATATCTGAACGACTTCCCTGCACGTCTCCTCTTGCCCCTTCTCCTACAGCCTCAACCCCAAAATGTCAACCACTCCTTTCCCCTCCACAGATGCTGCTCGACCTGCCGAGTTCGTTGGCTCCAAGCAGTTTGCTTTGCTTTTCCGGCATCTGCAGTCTCCTGCGTCTCACCCCTTTCTCCTCCCGGGACAGAGCAAGAACGGAGGAGACACGAGAGACGGCAGAGGCTGGAATCCGGAGCAATCTGCTGGTGGAACTCAGCGGGTCAGGCAGCATCTACAGGAGGCAGAGGGACGGTGGCCAGAGAGGGAGGGGTGAGACAGGAGTCCGAGGTGATTGGTGGAATGAGGAGGGGTGAAAGATGACAGAGCTCCTACCTCCACATTCAATGGATCATCTGTCACTGGCTCCAACCAGACTCCACCACCAGACACATCTCCCCCCACACTCCTCTTTTCAAAGGGATCACTCCTTCTGTTCTTGCATCCAGGCCCACCACTCCCTATCATGTGGCACTCACCCATGCAACCATCTGTCCTTTCCCCCCCACCTTTGAGGGACCCAAACGGTCTACACTGCCTGGGGAAAGCAGCCAACATAATCAAGGACCCCTCCCACCCCGGTCATTCTCTCTTCTCCACCCCCCTCCCATCGGGCAGAAGATACAAAAACTTGAGAACACGTGCCACCAGGCTCGAGGACGGCTTCTATCCCGATGACTAACCCAAAACGTTGACTATTTATTTCCCTCCATAGCTGCTGCCCGACCTGCTGAGCTCCTCCAGCACGTTGTGTTGCTCAAGATTCCAGCATCTGCAGAATCTCTTGTATCTTCGATCCCACTGTTATCAGACTCTTGAACGGACCTCTCATACGCTAAGGATCTCCCAACCTACCTCGTTGTGGCCCTTGCACCTTATTGTCGGCCTGCACTGCACTTTCTCTGTAACACTTGATTCTGCATTCTTTTTACTCCCTCGATGTACTTATGTATAGAATGATCTGTCTGGATGCCACGCAAAGTTTTTCCACTGTATCTCGGTACATGTGAGAATAATAAACCGATACCACTCCCCCATTCCACCTCCAGGCTGATACCTCTGTCTCTGACCTCCTGTACTGTAAAATATGACCCCACACAAGTGCGAGGAACAACACCTCATCTGCTGTCCGTGTGGGTTGCAGCCTGCCGGACTCAGCATCGAAGTCTCCAACTTTGCTCTTTCTTACTGCCTGGCCAATCTTGCCTGCAGCTTCTCTCCTCCTTGTTTTCTTTCAGATTGGTGAATTGGTTTATTACTGTCGCGGGTACCGAGGTACAGCGGAAATACTTTGTTTTGCATGCCATTCATACAGATCATTTCATCACATCAGTGCATCGAGGTAGTACAAAGGAAAAACAATAACAGAATGCAGAATAAAGTGTTACAGTTACAGAGAAAATGCAGTGCAGGCAGACAATAAGGTGCAAGTCTATTTGTATTCTCTGGTCCATTAGGCATACCTCAGTAGACCACATATTACCTGGACTTTAATACATTAGCAGAACTTAACTGCTCCTTAGCAGCCACATTGTTTCACCCTGTCAGAGATGTTCCCTCTGATCTACCCCATTCACCTCTCTGCTACCTCAACCAACCTGTCTTCCCCCTCAGTATTTGACCCGAAACATTACCCATTTCTCTTCCACAGATGCTGCCTGACCTGCAGTGCTTTTTCCAGAGTTTTGTTTTTATTTCAGATTCTGAGTTTGCAGCTTTTATTTTGATCTTTTCGTCTTCAAGAGGCACTGGACCAGCGACATCGACCCAAGAGCAAAGAGGGGCCTCAGCTTAATGTTTCGTTTAAACACTGTTTCTCTGAGAGCACTTCTTCAGTGATGACGTCTGTGCAGTGCTCCCCCAGCATGGCGCTGCTGACGAGACTGCACTGCTCTATCAGCAGTGCAATGTTCCCGCATCCTCCTCTTAACTGTGGGAAGTGTTCACAGTAGTTCTAATGGCATTGCTCCTCTGATAATGTGGCACTCCCACAGTAGTCCCTACCACAGTGTGCCCCTCCCTCAGTGTGTTGGGCTTTTCGGACTTACTCCAGGCTGATACTCCAGAACAGCGAGGGTACGATTTGACCAGCACCGACATCTTTCAGGTAAGATTCCACACCCAAGAAATTGAACACTTTCATGTTTTCCTTATGAAATACAAGGCCATTCAGCCCATCGAGTCTGCGACAGCTGTCAGAACAATCCCATTAATCCCTCACCCCAACTAATTTCCTCCGTATTCTCCCCACATTCCCCTCCACAATGGTGGGGGGGGGGGCCAGCTTACAGCAGCTGATTAACCCACCGACCCCGCACGTCGTCGGGATGTGGGAGGGAGCCGGAACACCTGGGGGGAATCCCCACGTGGTCACAGGGAGAGCATGCAAATGTCACACACACACAGACAATACCCCAGAGGTCGGGATCGAACCCGGTCCTACCCACTGTGCTGGCCTTAAACACTTCAACCTATACCCATGCCCTCTTTCAGACATTTCCAGATTCTGCCCACCTTCTCTGCACCTTACGTGATTTTGTACACCTCTGTCTGGTCACCCCTCAGCTCCTGTACTGCAGGGAACACAGACCCAGCCTACCCAGTCCCTCATAACTTTAACGCCCCAATCCAGGCGGATCACCTCTGCACTCTCTCCAGCTTAGCCATATCCTTCCTATAGTGCGGAGACCTGAACTGCACACAGTAGTCTGGGTGTACCCTCACCAGCTACAACATTACCTCCCTGCTCTTTACACACGGTGCCAAGGCTGACGAAGGAAACAACCTCTTGCCTTCTTCACCACCCAACCTTACCTGTGGGGTTTTTTTTGCCACTGGGCTTTGTTCATTATGGTGGAAGATTCTGATTGTCCAAGGCGGAATATCGTAGAGTACTATGGCACAGGAAAAGGCCCTTCAGCCCAACTGTTCCGTGCCAACCAAGGTTCCCATCTGATCCAGTCCCATCTGCTCGCATTTGGCCCATATCCCTCTAAACCTTTCCTATCCGTGTACCTGTCCAAGTATCCTTACTGTACCTGCCTCAACCACTTCCTCTGGCAGCTCGTTCCATATACGGAAGAAGTTGCCCCTCAGGTTCCTATCAAATCTTTCCCCTCTCACCTTAAACCCATGCCCTCTAGTTCTGGGGGAAAAGACTGTGTGCATTCACCCTATCGATGCCCCTCGTGATTTTATACACCTCTATAAGATCACCTACGCTTCGATGAACAAAGTCCCAACCTGCTCAACCTCTCTCTGTAACTCCATCCCTCGAGCCCCAGCAACATCCTCGTAAATCCCCTGTACACGGTTGCCAGTCTAATGGCACCTTTTCTACAGCAGGGTGACCAAAACTGGACACAGCACTCCAAACGTGGCCTCACTGACGTCTTGTCCAACTGCAACATAACATCCCAACTTCTGTACTCAGTGCCCTAACCGATGAAGGCCAGCGTGTGAAAAGCCACCTTCACCGCCCTGTCGACATGTGATGTGTCAACACTGGTCTGCTGGTTCAGGAGTCAGGAGAATGAAACGATCAGCTGCTGACTTGGCCACGAAGGTCTTAGTTTATTGATCAGCAGATGGCTTTATACAGTAAATCCGATCGTTCAGCAGCTTCACAGGTAAATACGAACAAAAGGAACAACGAACAGTGCAAACCAGCAGGTGCCCGAGTCTCAGCCCCTCCCAATCGTACTGTGCCAACCGAACAAGTGCCACTCCCACTGCTGGGTTTGCCCCCCCAGTGCCAATCCCGCTGGGGGGAGGGGGGGGGGAGAGGGGGATCAATAAATCCATTCCCCTCTCTTTCATCTCAAGGATGCCAGGAGGGGTGGCAGGCTAAGGGCTGGGAGGGTTGAAGATTCAAGAGGTGGGCGAGGGGAGAGGGGCTGTACGGGACGGCTTATACCCACGAAGTGCTGGGTTGCGAGCGGGGGGGTAGGTGCATCGCGGCGGGGAACAGGTTAGGGGGAAAATTGAGGTTGGGGTGGGAGCAGAGGGAAGGTGAGGAGGGAGGGAAGGTGAGGAGGGAGGGCAGGGGGGGGGTCGGCATGGGGGGATGACAGGGGAGGCGTATTGGCTGGGACTAGACGATGGGAACCTGGGGTTTGGCGAGGGGGTGGGGAACAGGACTGGGAGAGGAGAGTGGCCAGCCTCAAAATCACCTCCAACACCCACACGCGGAGGGGAAGGGGCGCCTTTCAGTGACGTCAGACGGAGGCTGCCTCGGTGGGGGGTTTAAGCCAGGAGAGGGGAAGCAGGTGGAGCTTTGGACCCCGCGGGCGCTCGCTCTGTTACCCCTCTTTCCCCCAGTCACCGAGGAGCCGGGACGCGGGGACTTGGCTCCCAGCAGCAGTGTCAGCTCTGGAGATTATTTACACAATAAATAAACGGGGCTTTCAAAGGAGCTGGGGGGAGGAGGGGGAGGCCATCAGAGGAGGGGGCTCTGTTGGCGATGGGTCCTGTCCAGCTGCACAGCAGGGGTCTGGGGAGGGCTGGAACAGGTGCCTCTTCATGCAGCCCGGTCTCTCGCACTCACACTGCCCACCTTGTCAGTGGGAGCCAGGCCGATCAGAGGGAACACTGGGGGGGCGTGGGGAGGGAGTGGGGGGTGGTGTGAGAAGGGGTAGAACTGCCTCTCCCTCCCTGACGTCCCGAGGCCGGTATTGATTTCTGCAATGGACGGGATTTGATGGGCGGGTTGGGGGTGGGGTGGAGACCGATGTCACCGACGCCCATTCCCCAGCCGCAGGGGCACGCGGGGAGGTTCCGCTCCCCCGTGTTCATGCCTGGGTGCGCCGAGCGATCGGCGGTCCCCGGCGAGCTCGCTGATCGCTCTGGGAGGGCAGCCCAGCCTGCGGCGTCAACATCACTGGCCCAAGGGGCAGACGAGACGGCGCGGGCAACAGGGGGGCAGACGCAGCCTGAAACACTGACACGCACACACGCAGACGTGCGTTTACACACACAAACGCACACACGCGCGCAGAGTGCATATAGCTTGTTATGGAAATGCTCACAATTAAAACACTGACACAAATGTGTGTACACACATACACAGGCATCCACATGCACACTCACACACAGACAGTTGTGCATGCTCACACACACACACACAGGTTCACACGCACAGCTTCACAGACTAGATCAAAAAAATAATTCCTCCAAGCTTCCTGTTGTCCATTAATCAACTCTCTCTGCCCTGCCCTGCACCCCGCACAACATCACATTGCAGAGTTAAATACTTTGATATTTACAGGGTGCCACGTACTTGCCACACCCACAGTGCAATTCCGATTAGGCTCACAAGAAAATATAATGTATAAATATATATATATTATGTACACACCCCAGGCAGGTGGGGTGTCTTCGACACACCAGCTCCTGCCTCCTGGATGCAGCGTTTTCCTGAGGTCACTGTTTCAACATTCCAGAAGGGCTCCGAAGGTTTTCCGGCAGTCGATGGCCTTGGTGCTCGGAGGCAGGATGCGCTCCTGCCTGAGCTGTTCCTGGCTCAGGGAAGTGGACAGATGCGCACAGGCAGCCTGGTACCTCTTGTCGAAAGTGCCTGCAGAAAGAGTGGGACGGAGGTGGGGGGAGATGGGGTGGGGGGAGAGGGGAAAGGGAGGGTGAGTGGATGTTTTTAGAGAGATAGAGAGAGGGTTTAAGAGGATGGTGGTGTGGGGACAGTGAAGGGAGAGGGAGTTATTTATGAACAGCATTGATGAATTCACAGCAAATTAAACAAGTGACTGGAAATCACAATCCCAGCAACAAGCTTCCCACGTAGATGATGCTGTAAAGTGTGTTTGAGAGTGTGATGGATATGTAGAGGGAGCTTCACTCTGTGTCTGACCCCGGGAGTGTGTGATGGAACGGTGTAGGGGGAGCTTCACTCTGTGTCTGACCCCGGGAGTGTGTGATGGGACAGTGTAGAGGGAGCTTCACTCTGTGTCTGACCCCAGGAGTGTGTGATGGGACGGTGTAGGGGGAGCTTCACCCTGTGTCTGACCCTGGGAGTGTGTGATGGGATGGTGTGGAGGGAGCTTCACCCTGTGTCTGACCCCGGGAGTGTGATGGACTGGTGTGGAGGGAGGTTCACCTTGTCCCTGACCACGGGAGTGTGTGATGGGATGGTGCAGAGGGAGCTTCACCCTGTGTCTGACCCCTACTGAAGATATCATTCTGCCGACAGTGATGCACCTGCTGTCTATGTCATGACTGATGTGTGCCATGTCCCTGGGGAACTTCCCCCGCTGGCAATCCCAAACCAAGGAACAGGAACCCTTCCCACAGACCCCCGGCTGATTCACAGTCACCCCCCAGGTGTACGTTGTTGATCCTCACCGATACTCATGTTGTCCTTGCCGAGTGCAGCCATGGTCAGGAAGAGGATCTCTCTGTACAGACTCCTGCAGGAGGAGAGGGGGAGCAGAAGGTTAAACGGTTGTGGCTGGTGTGTCCCTGTCCACCACACCACTGGCTCAGTGGGTAGAGGTTCTGACAGAGAACAAGTCCATCGGCTTCCAGGGTTCCTAATCGACTAGGTCCCCCACAGGCGGCAGAGGAGCATGGGTACAGGAGGGGGGGAGGGCAAGGGGGGGAGGGCAAGGGGGGAGGGCAAGGGGGGGAGGAGAGGGAAGATATGGAGCAGGGGTGGAACATAGGGAGAGGTTGGCAAGATATGGGGGTAGGGCAGTGTGGGTAGGAGGGTTCCAGGGCGGTGGGCTTGGGGAGGGGAGATCTAGAGCATGGGCAAGGTTCAGGGACAGACCAGGAGAGGGTTCAGGGAGAGGGGACAGACCAGTAGGGAGGGGACAGATAGTGGGGGCCTTCTTGGTGACAAACAGTGGGGGAAAGGGAAAGGAGACCCCCCGATTGGGCAGGGTTTAGGGAACGGACCTGGGGGCGTTGTGAGGCAGCAACAGAAATTGGACTTGGGGACAGTGTTAGGGGATGGACGACCAGGGGGAGAGCACGGTTACAGTTCAGGGATGGACCTGCAGGGACAGGGTTCGAGACAGACCAGGGGGACAGAGTTAAGGGACGGACCTGGAGGGATAGGGTTAGAGACGGACTGAGGGGAACTGGGGGCAGGGTTAGGGGACAGACAAAGAGGGGGGAGGAGTGCAGGGTTCAGGGACATACCTGGAGGGACAGGGTTAGAGACAGACCAGTGTGTTGGGGGGGTGAGGGGGAAGGGACAGAGTTAGGGGACAGACCTGGGGGCAAATGGGGGCAGGGTGAGGGGACAAAGAGAGGGGAGGAGTGCAGGGTTCGGGGGCAGATTGGGAGGGATGGTTCAGAGTGGCGAGGTGAAGTCAGGGGCCGACTGCCCCCCCACCACTGGGACACCTCCCACCCAGCCCCCTACCTCTGCTGTGGAGACCCTGCTGCCTGCCGGCCCGGTGTGTCCCGGAGCAGGCTGATGGCCTTGTGCACCTTGTTCAGCCCCACGTGACTGACCACCTCCTCCAGGTAGCTCAGGGTGACGGGTTGCTGGACTGTCCTCCACCGGTGCTGTGGGATCTGACCTGCCAGAGCAACACAACCCCGGTCAACACCATCCTGGCTGAGTGGTGCCACAGCTACAACCTCTCACTCAATGTCAGTAAAAGAGCTGATTGTTGACCTCACAGAGGGGAAGGATGGCGAACGGGCACCAGTCTACATTGGGTGATTGGTGGTGGAGAGGGTCAGCAGCTTTAAATCCCTGGGTGTTAACAACTCGGACGACCTGTCCTGGGCCCGGCACACAGATGCAATCACAAGAAAGGCGCGCCAGTGACTTTACTTTCTTAGAAGGTTAAGGAGGTTCGGCTTGTCGTCGAACACTCTAACAAACTTCTACAGAGGTACAGTTGAAAGTATCCTGACTGTTGCATCACGGTCTGGGACGGCAATTTGAATGCGCAGGAACGCAAGAAGCTGCAGAGAGTCGTGGACTCTGCCCAATACATCACGGGCACATCCCTCCCCACCATCGGGAGTACCTACAGGAGGAGCTGCCTCAAGAAGGCAACATCCATCATCAAAGATCCCCACCATCCGGGCCGTGCCATCGTCTCACAGCTACCATCGGGCAGGAGGTACAGAAGCCTGAAGTCCCACACCACCAGGTTCAGGAACAGCTACTTCCCTTCAACCATTCGTTTCTTGAACCAACCAGCACAACCCTAATCACCACAGTTCAGCAACACTGGGACCACTTTGCACTAAAATGGACTGTGTTTCTTTGGTTCTAGTTCTGTTCTTGTAAAAATTGTGTTTAATTTATGTTTTTCTTGTGAATGCTGCTTATCTGATGCTGCATGCCTGTGATGCTGCTGCAAGTAAGTTTTTCATTGCACCCGTGCACAGACAGACTTTTGTGTGACAATAAACTTGGCTTTGACTTTGACCCCACCACGCGAGTGACAGACACCGACGCCCCCCCTTCACCTCCCCCAGCCCAGGAGCTGCCCGTGGGCTCTCTCGGCCTCAGTACCACTCAGCAGCTGAACCCCCTCCATCCAATGGGTCAGTGGGGAGCCTTCCCCATCCCACAGAGCATCCGCCACCCTCCCTGCTCCGGAAGAGGCTCTGGTTATCCCCAGCGGACAGCACACAGGCCTGGGACTGTGTGGGGGTCTCAGTCGGAGAGGTGTGAGGGGGGCGACTTACTGTACATCCTCCACAGGATGTAGAGCGGGGGGCAGTGCTCGGGGTCCATGGTCAGCACGTCCCACAGGATGCGGACTCGAAGCATCACGTTACCACACACCCAGACCGGCGGCTCCTGCAAAGACAGACACAGCGCCGGTGATCAGCGCATCCCCAACGCTCCAGCTGGCACTGCCACAAACTGCACCATTGGCAGACCCCTCACTCCACAGTCATCCTGAGGAGGAAGGGAGGGGAGGAGAGGAACAGAGAGAGAGGGGGAGGGAGAGAGACTGAGACACACCTCCCACCACCACCCCCCCAATGTTGAGATTAAAGTTTGTTGTGTTCACACTTTCACAGATCCTCACTGCGCGCACCCACCCTTCATCGCCCACCCCCGCCTCCTCAAGCTCCCCACCCCCTCCTCAGAGTGGAGCAGCCAGTTTAAGTCGAGCTCGGTGCACCATTCCCAGCCGGCATTGCCCTCCGCCTCCGCTGCGCTCCGGACAGTTTGCGAGAATGGTCAAGCATGGTTGCCCGCGTGCATGCGTACCTGCGGCGGGGTGCGGATGTGGTGCGTGCATGCGTACCTGCGGCGGGGCACGGACGTGGTGCGTGCATGCGTACCTGCAGCGGGGCACGGACGTGGTGCGCAGCACGTACCTGCGGCGGGGCGCGGACGTGGTGCGAGCCCACCACCAGCTGCAGCAGGTTGTGAGGCAGCTCGAGCCGCTGGAAGTACCAGACCAGGTTCCAGAAGATGATGGGGTGGTTGTCGACAAGCTCGACCTGCGACAGCACCGAGTCGCCCTCGTTCTCCATCAGGCTCTCCACCTCCTTGCGTAGGACCAGCGGGCTGACGTAGGCCACCGTCACCCTCTCTGCGTTCAGCTCCCCGCGCCTGGACCCCAACCAGCTCTGCAGCAGCGTGTAGAAGGGGGAAAGCCAACAGACCGACATCACCTCATCCGATTGCAGACAGCGCCTTGCGTTCTCCCCGTCTTCCCCCCCCCACCTTCCCCTAATCGTACAGAGACAGGCCCTTCAGCCCATCCTGGCCATGCTGACCATCACAGACCGAGCTATACTAATCCCATTCACCAGAGAGTTGTGGATACAGCCCAGAGCATCACGGACACCAGCCTCCCCTCCATGGACTCTGTCTTTACCTCTCGCTGCCTTGGTGTAGCAGCCGGCATAATCAAAGACCCCACCCACCCGGGACATTCTCTCTTCTCTCCTCTTCCATCGGGCAGAAGAAACAGGAGCCTGAGGGCACGTACCACCAGACTCAAGGACAGCTTCTATCCCACGGTGATAAGACTATTGAATGGTTCCCTTATACAATGAGGTGGACTCTGACCTCACGATCTACCTTGTTGTGACCTTGCACCTTATTGCACTGCACTTTCTCTGTAGCTGTGACACTTTACTCTGTACTGTTATTGTTTTTACCTGTACTACATCAATGCACTCTGTACTAACTCTGTGTAACTACACCGTGTAATGAATTGACCTGTACCACCGGTGTGCAAGACAAGTTTCTCACTGCACCTCAGTACAAGTGACAATAATAAACCAATACCCTCAGCCTTTGACGCTCCAGAGAAAACAACCCATGTTTATCCAACCTCTCCGGATACCTCAGACCCTCTAATCCAGGCAGCATCCTGGTGAACCTCTTCTGCACCCCCTCCAAGCCTTCCGCACCCTTCCTGTAACGGGGTGACCAGAACTGCACACAATGCTCTAAGTGCAGCCCAACCAGCTGCAACGTGACTTCCCGACTCTTGGACTCGATGCCCCGAGCAATGAAGGGTGTTGCATTTTGTCTGGCGCTTATAGCCCCTCTGAAACACCAACTGACTTGTAGCCTCATTGGGAGGACATGTTCAACGAATGGGATCGCCGGGGGCCGGTGCAGCGTCTGGGTTGAACGTCGCCCAGCGGAGTGCAGATGCAAGGACTCGGCAGGGGAAGAGGTAGCAGGGAGACAGCCCTCCCGTCGGGACTCACCAGCGTGCTGCTCCATCGGCCAGCACCATCCGCCGTGGGCTCATCCTCCGTCAGGATCTGGCCGCGGTCACTGAGGACCGGCGACTGTGCGCTGCCTCCGGGGTGGTCGGTCAAGGACGGCTGGATGTTGGCGGTGCTCACTGAGCCTTCTCGCGAGCTGCAACCAAGCACAGTGCCCACACCTCTGTTAACCCTTCCGCTGCTCACGGTGTGTCTGGCTGGGCGCGGGTTAAGTGCAAGGAGGAGAGGAGGGGCAGAGGAGGTGGTGGTGGTGGTGGTGGGGGGGGGGTGGGGGCGGAGATAGCGAGGGAGGAGGAACAGGAGATAGGAGAGAGAGACACACACAAGAAACTGCAGCAACAATCTGCTGGAGGAACTCAGCAGGTCGGCAGCATCTGTGGGTGGGGGGTGGGTGGGAGGGAACAGTCGATGTTTGGGGTCAAGGCCCTGCGTCAGGACTGAGAGTGGAGACAGGAGACAGTGACTGGTGGACTGAGAGAGAGGGGGAGAGGGGAGAGGGAGCGATGGGGGAGGGGGAAGGGGGGAGGGGGAAGGGGGAGGGGGAAGGGGGGGAGGGGGAAGGGGGAGGGGAAGGGGGAGGAGAGGGGAGGGGGGAGGGGGGAGGGGGGAGGGGGGAGGGGGGGAGGGGGGAGGGGGAGAGGGGAGGGGGAGAGGGGAGGGGGAGAGGGGAGGGGGAGAGGGGAGGGGGAGAGAGGAGGGGGAGAGAGGAGGGGGAGAGAGGAGGGGGAGAGAGGAGGGGGAGAGGGGGGAGGGAGAGGGGAGCAGGGCTGTGGGAACGGGGAGCGGAGGGACCGAGAGCTGACGAGGGCTCCTCACCTCGGCAGCTGGAGCTGAGGCTCGTAGATCTCGACGTTGAGGAGAGGTACGAAGGAGCAGGAACAGAAGGGGCAGCTGGTGTTGAGGTTGGAGTCGTCTGCTGTCCAGCCGGCCATGATCTCCTCGTCGTACACCAGTGAACTGCAGCTCGTGCAGGGCGAGCAGCTCGACAGCAGCACCTGGAGGCGGAGCAGAGAGCGGCAGGGTAAGGCCGAGGGACCCGTCGAGGGCGGCTCCTCGAGTGACGCAGAGGACGGACGCCTCCCCACCCTCCTCACCTCAATGCTGGCCGTCTGCAGGCTGGTGGAGGACGTCCGGGATCGGGAGTCCGGCGTCTCCCGCAGGTCAGAGCTGGACGAGTCGAAGTCGGTGGATTCACGGTCCGTCCCCGACACCCAGTCCTGGGAACAGCAGGGAGTCAGCTCACTCTGTGGGTCAGGGGGGCTCCGGCCCCTGCAACCCTCCCCACCCTCCCCTACACTGCTCCTCACCCCCTCCGGCCCCTGCAGCCCTCTCCGTGACCCCCTCCCTCCCCTACAGCCCTCCCCGTCTCTGTGACCCCCTCTGGCCCCTACATCCCTCCCCGTCTCTGTGACCCCCTCCAACCCCTACGCCCCTCCCTGTCTCTGTGACCCCCTCCGGCCCCTACACCCCTCCCCGACTCTGTGACCCCCTCTACCTATACGTCCTTCCTATCACCCTGAACCCATCCAACTATCTGAGACCCATTCCCTGGGGTTCACTTTGTTCATGTTCTTTTTCCTTTAAACACTGAAACAATCTCAGAGTCACACAGCACAGAAACAGGCCCTTCAGCCCATCGTGTCTGCCGACCATCAATCACCTATCCACATTCATCCTCTTCCAGCACCTGGTCCGGAACCTTCCGGGCCTTAACGACTGAATTGCTGGTCAAGATGCTTCTTAAATGTAGTGAGAGTGTCTGTCTCCACCACGCACTCGGGCACTCTGTCCTGACAAATGGTTCCAGACTGAAACGTTAACTGTTCCTCTCTTCACAGATGCTGCCTGACCTGCTGTTCATTTTCTGTTTTTGTTCCAGTGTGTTCTTCGTACCCGTTTTTACATTTTTGGCTGCCTTTACCTGATTTTTCCTTATTTTATCATTTTTGCTGCAGTATAGAAGCCTATAACTTCCTACACACACACAGAAACACATGCAAATACACAGGCAGGCAGGCAGGCAGACACACACACACACAAAGACACAGATACACGCAGTGACACAGACACACGCAGAGACAGGTATGCACAGACGGGCACACACACGCGCACACAGAGACAGGCAGACACACCACAGAGACAGGCAGACACAAACACACACACAGATAGGCGCGCGCACACACACACACACACACACACACATAGACACACAGAGAGGCACACACATATAGAGATAGGCACACACAGAGGCAGAGACACACACACAGATAGGCACATACATACACAAACATACAGACAGAGATAGGCACAAACACCGATAGGCACACAGAGACAGGCAGACACACAAACACACATACAGGTGCACACAAACACACAGACACAGGGAGATAGGCACAGGCGCGCGCGCACACACACACACACACACGCCTCCACTTCACAACAGGGATTTGCCTGACCCTGCAGCGACCAGCACTCACCTCACTGTCCGTGTCCCTGGCCGACTGCAGCCCCAGCCTCTCCGTGGAGGCGGTCAGCTCTGCCAGGGAGGAGCCACGGCTGCGACCGCCAGCCCCGCCGTGCACCGGTCTCCGGTTGGACGAGGAGGTCAGCAGGCTGTGGATTTTCCGGGACAGGCTGCGGGTGGTGAGCCGGACGTTGTTGGAGTTCTCGTCCAGCTCCCTGGCCCCCCGTCGGCTGTACCGGACGTCCCGCCGCTGCCCCGGACCCTCAGGAGATGGGACCTCAGTCTGGGACGGGGGGCGGGAGCTGGGGCTGGGGTGCCTGGGTCGGGATGGCCCGTTGGGCAGACGGTCCCGAGACGCGGAACGGCTGATCCTGCCCACCAGGCGTCCGGCCCAGCGGGGGGAGGAGAGGGAGGGGGTCCGGCCCGGGGGCAGGGGGCCGCTCTTGGCCCGGGTGCAGCTGGTGCTCCTGCTCTTGACCAGTGAGGGTCTGCACACGTCCCAGGCCTCCAGGCTGCCGCTGCTACCTGCCCAGGTGGTGTGTCGCTGCAGAGCAGCCCGGGGCCCTGCCTTCGGAGCCTCCTCCTCCTGGGATTGGTCTGTGCAAGGGAAGGAGAAGTTGACGTTAGTCCAGCCCCTACACCTACACCCTCCCCCCAACCCCGTCTCCGTGACCCCCTCCGGCCCCTCCATCACAGGGAAGGGGAGGGGGTCAGTCAAACGCACCCCCCCCCCGCCCTCTACTCACCCAGGGGGGTCCGAGACCCCAGTTGCCCTTGGCGCTCCCGGAGGGGCCGGCGGAACTGTGCCGTTGCCATGATGACATTGCGGAGCTTCGTCCACCTCAGGCGTCCCCCCTGACTGCGGGACGGCCACTTACTTTCCAGTACGGCCTGTGGGGAGGGAGGGGCAGAGGTCAGTGTGGAGCAGGGGGTAGTTACAGGGAACCTAAAGGGGGGTGGGGGGGGGGGAACTGATGGAGGGTGAAAGCGGGCTTCCCGAGGTGGGGGTGACGGGGGGGGGGGGGGCGATGGTGAGCGATGGTCCTGAGCGGGGTGGGAACTGAGGGGAGGGGAGGAGGGGGGAGGGGAGGGGAGGAGGGAGGGGAGGGAAGGAGGGAGGGATTGGGGAAGGGGGAGGCGGGGGGGGGAAGCCAGGAGGGGGACGTGAGGCGGGGGGGGCGGGGTGGGGGGAGGGGGAGGCAGGCAAGGCGGAGAGGGGATAATGTGAAGGTTCCACCACCCCCCACCCGTGACCCATGAACCCCTCCCGCCCCCGGCACACACCTTGTTGTAGTATCCGTAGGTGACGGCGTTGGGGATGATGCCAGCCTTCTTCATCTCGTGCAGCACGCGGACGGCCAGCACCGGCTCGCCGTACTGCCCGCACAGCTGCATCAGGATCCGGTGGCACACCTGGGGGGAGAGAGAGGGCTACAACCTCATCCTATCACTGCAATTTTTGGGTTACCGACGATGGATTCCGGCCACCTATCTGGTTCAGCTTGTCGAAGGATTGCGTTCGTTACAGTAACGGCCAAGACATCCATCCTATTTAAATGGAAGGACCCGATACCTCCTACCACGTTTCAATGGTTTTCTCAAACTATAACATGTTTAAACTTAGAAAAAAATTGGAGGGGCACTGTTGATCCTTCGCTTAAATTTGGAGCCTATTTATTCAGTACTTCCATGCGATGCAAGCAGACCTCTTTCGAATCCCTTTCAATAACCTTTTATTTGAATACAGAGGAGCGGAGCTAATGGCATAAGAATGTTTTTTTTAACTGAAGAAATATCAGTCCAGCTTTTTTTTTAAAGTTTTTGGTTTGCTTTAATTTTTATTATCCTTTATCTTTATTGTTTTATTATGGTTTTTTTAATTTCAGGGTTCTCTTTTCATATAATCAAATTTCTTTTCAAATTCTTTTGTATGAGGTTCATTTAGTAAGAGGCCGGGAGATTCAGATTATACATTTTACTCCGTGTGTTGTATCTGTCGACTGTTACTCCTGTAATCCCGGTCTCCTCGCACCATGTGTACAATTACCGTTGTTATTGTGTATTCGTTTAAAATTTAATAAAAAGATTGAAAAAGAAAGAGAGAGAGAGAGAGAAAGAGAGAGAGCGAGGGAGGACTTGGCAGCACAGGGCACCCAAACCAGTGGTGGGGGGTGGTGGCAGAGAGTCACACAGGGAGACACGGAGGGCGAGGGGGAGGGGGAGGGAGACGGGAGGAGTGGTCGCACCCGTCCCGGCTCCTGCAGCGCAGGAACAGGCCGTTCGGCCCACCGAGAGTGCGCTGACCTTTTACACCCGTCCCGTTTTGTTCTCCCCATGTTCCCGTCAACTCCCCACAGATTCTATCCTCACTCGGGGGGGGGGGCGGGATTTATAGGGGCCAATTAACCCGACCCCACACGTCGTTGGGATGTGGGAGGGAACCGGAACACCCGGGGGGAAACCCACGCAGTCACAGGGAGAGCGTGCAAACTCCACACACACCGCGCGCGCACACACCACACAGACACCGCACCACACACACACCGCACACAGAGACGGAGGTCAGGATTGAACCCGGGTCTCTAGGGCTGTGAGACAGCGGCTCTACCCGCTGTGCCAGCTGGCCTCTAGGACCCTCTCACGCCTGTTCTTCGAGGCATTTCCCCAAGGAGCTCCTTCCGCCATTTCTTTCTGCTCTGGACACCGAGTGCCAACGTCAAGTGAGCAAGGAAGGGAGACATCCCCCTCCCGTATTTGTACGGCAGTCAGTAAGCATGTAACAAGGCCATTCGGCCCATTGAGTATGTACTGGCTCTAAGAGCAACACAGCTAGTCCATGTTGGTGAGGTCACAGCTGGAGTATCGTGTACAGCTTTGGTCACCCTGTTGTAGGAAAGACGTCATTCAGCTGCAAAGAGTGCAGAGGAGACTTACGAGGATGTTGCCAGGACTCGAGGGCCTGAGTGAAAGGGAGAGGTTGGGCAGGCTGGGGCTTTACCCTGTGGAACGTAGAAGAATGAGGGGTGACCTCATAGAGGTGTAAAAAAATCATGAGGGGCATAGACAGGGTGAATGCACAGAATCTTTTCCTCAAGGAAAATGATTCAAGAACTAGAGGTTCAAAGTGAGAGGGGAAAGGTTTAAAAGGGACCTGAGGGGCAACTTCTCCACGCAGAGGGCGGTGGGTGTGTGGAAGGAGCTGCCAGAGGAAGTGGGTGAGGCAGGTACAGTAACAACATTTAAAAGACATTTGCATGGGTTGCAAAGGTTTAGAGGGAGATGGGCCAAACAGGGACAAGTATGACTAGCTCAGATGGGCATTATAGCCGGCATGGACCAGTTGGGCCGACGGGCCTGGTTCCGTGCTGTATGACTCTGTGACACATCCTCACCCAACTTTCGTTTTGCTCCGTTTGAATCTGAGAAACGGCCAACGCTTCAAGTTGACGAACTCTCGACCTAAAACACTGCTCTTTCCCCCTCCACACAGACCGCCTGGCCTGTTCAACATCCCCACAACCTTAGAACAATTTTACTTCCGATTTCCAACAACGGGACTTAGAAACATAGAAAACCTACAGCACAGTTCAGGCCCTTCGGCCCACAAAGCTGTGCTGAACACGTCCCTACCTTAGAAATTACTAGGCTTACTCATAGCCCTCTATTTTTCTCAGCTCCATGTACCTATCCAAAAGTCTCTTAAAGGACCCTATCGTATCCGCCTCCACCACCGTTGCCGGCAGCCCATTCCACACACTCACCACTCTCTGAGTAAAAAACTTACCCCTGACATCTCCTCTGTACCTACTCCCCAGCACCTTAAACCTGTGTCCTCTTTTGGCAACCGTTTCAGCCCTGGGAAAAAGCCTCTGACTATCCACACGATCAATGCCTCTCATCATCTTATACACCTCTGTCAGGTCCCCCCTCACCCTCCGTCGCTCCAAGGAGAAAAGGCCAAGTTCCCTCAACCTGTTTTCATAAGGAATGCTCCCCAATCCAAGCAGCATCCTTGTAAATCTCCTCTGCACCCTTTCTATAGCTTCCACGTCCTTCTTTACATTTTGCTTTTAACTTCACACCCGTGGTACCCCGCTCCATACTAACGGCACGCTTCACCGAGCCGACAAAGTCCTCCAGGAATTCAAGGTGCGTCGTAGCACAGGAACAGGCCCTTGGGTATTGACTGACGTCCCATTGAAACACAGACTGCGGGACTGTTTGGGAGTTGCTACACCGGGGTGGAAGGAGGGTGGGGCGAAGTCGGCGAGCGGGGGCAGCACGCACCTCGTCAGGCAGAACCACCTTCCGAGTCTCCATCTTCTTCAGAACGTCGTAGGCGGTGTGCAGGGCTCGGACTTTCAGCTGGCTGGCTCGCACCTGGGTGGGGAGGTAGATGAACCACAGGGCGTAGCACTGGCCCAGGAGACACTTGGACCACATCTCGGGCATCACGGAGTACTTCTGCGCCACCTTCTGTGCCAGCTTAATCTCCTGCGGAGGCAAGCAAACCCGTTATCAGCTCTTTGACCTCAAACTTCAAACTCTTGTTTCTCTCTCTACTCGGCCTACAAGGGGCATAGATCGGGTTAGAACTGTGTTCAGTTCTGGTTGCCTCATTAGAGGAAGGATGTGGGAGCTTTAGAGAGGGTGCAGAGGAGATTTTACCAGGATGCTGGCTGGATTGGAGAGCATGTCTTATGAGGATAGGTTGAGTGATCTGGGGCTTTTCTCTTTGGAGAGGAGGAGGATGAGAGGTGACTTGATAGAGGTGTACAAGATGAAGAGGCATAGATCGAGTGGACAGTCAGAGACTTTTTCCCAGGGCGACAATGGCTAACACAAGGGGACATAATTTTAAGGTGATTGGAGGAAGGTATAAGGAGGATGTCAGGGGTAAGTTCTTTACACAGAGAGTGGTGGGTGCATGGAACACACTGCCGGCAGAGGTTGTGGGGGCAGATACATTAGGGGCATTTAAGAACCTCTTAGGTAGACACATGAATGATAGAAAAATAGGGGGCTATGTGGGAGGGAAGGGTTAGATAGATCTTAGAGCAGGATAAAATGTGGGCACAGCATCGTGTGCCAAAGGGCCTGGACTGTGCTGTAGTGTCCTGTGTTCAAACTGCAAAGTCTCATTAGGGTCAGAACTGTGCAGATCAGAAGAGAGAACGGAAATGGAATTGGAATATTATTGTCGCACGTACCGAGGTGCGGTGAAAAACTTGTCTTGCGTATCGTCCATGCAGATCAATTCATTACACAGTGCATTGAGATAGTACAGGGTAAAACAACAACAGAATGCAGAATAGAGTCTAACAGTTACAGAGAAAGTGCAGTGCAGGTAGACAATAAGGTGCAAGGCCAAAACGAGGTAGATTGTGAGGTCATGAGTCCATCTTATCGTACTAGGGAACCGTTCAATAATTTTATAACAGCAGGATAGAAGCTGTCCTTGAGCTTGGTGGTACGTGCTTTCAGGCTTTTGTATCTTCTGCCCGACAGGAGGGGGGAGAAGAGAGAACGCCCGGGGTAGGTGAGGGTCTCTGATTATGTTGGCTGCTTTACCGAGGCAGCGGGAAGTGTAGAAGGAGTCCATGGAGGGGAGGCTGGTTTCCGTGATGGACTGGGCTGTGTCCTCAACTCTCTGCAGTTTCTTGCGGTCCCGGGCAGAGCAGTTGCCGTACCAAGCCGTGATGCATCCGGATAGGATGCTTTCTATGGTGCATCAATAAAAATTGGTGAGGGTCAGAAGGGACACGCCGAATTTCTTTAGCCTCCTGAGGAAATAGAGGCGCTGAAATGGACAGAGGGAGAGCAGATCACCCGAAATCCATTGGGTTGTAGACCACCCAGGCGGAATACGAGGAGCTGTTCCTCCAGTTTCTGTTTGCAATTGAACCGAGTCAGAAACTTTCCAAAGCTATCCAAACTAGAGGTGGGGAGGGGGAGAGGAAGTTTTTGTGGGGAATTTTTTCCATCTGGAGGCGGTTGGATTCTGAAATTCACTGCCCAAGGGCATGGTGGAGGCAGAGACTCTCGCAACGAGGACTTCAATCTCCGAGGCGTGGAAGGCTAAGGATTGAGTACTGGGTTAATGGGATTGGTGTGGGATAGGTACAGGAGTGTCGGAACGGACATAGTGGGCCGAAGGGCCTGTCTCCGTGCTCTGTGGGACGCTGACAGAACCTTCCAGCGCCGGAAGGCTGACCGGGTGTGCCATGAGCTGCTGCCGCTCCTCATGGCACACAGCAAGATCCCACGACGGGGGCGGTTTGCCAGTTGGCGGGTCTTTGGTTTCTCTTCCCCAAAGGGCATTGAGTGTTTTAACGCAGAGGCAGACGGCTTCTTCAAGCAAAGGGGGCGGCAGGCGGCAATGCGGAGCAGAGGTCATGGTCACATCAGCCGCCGATGGGATAGTCTCAAAGGGTCGGGTGGCCCTCTTGCCTCACGCGGAAGGGTCAGCCTCGGAGCTCGGGTGGGAGATGGGGAGACCGCGCTGACAGGGCCACGGGATTCCGTTACGACAACTTCAGGCCCTGTTCGAGGCCACGGGGCAGGAGCCATTTCGTGGCGACACCGGAGACGGCAGATGCTGGGATCTGGAGCAACACGCAAGACACCGGGGGGACTCAGCGGGTCAGGCAGCATCTGGTGGGGGGAGACGGACAGTCGACGTCTCAGGTCGAGACCCTTCATCTACGACTGAGGGGAAGACAGCCAATAAATGAGAAGGGGTGAGGCGATAGGTGGATCCGGGTGAGGAGGGGGTGACGGGCAGATGGAGGGGGGTGGGTGGGAACAGCGACAGAGGCTGGGAGGTGACGGGTGGAGGTGACAGAGGGCTGCGGACGGTGGGATCTGATAGGAGAGGAAGGTGGAGCCTGGAACCAAACAAGGGAGCTGGGGAGGGCAGATGGGAACTGGGGGGGGATCCCAGTGGGAGGGGTGTGTGAGTGATGGGGGACAGGAGTGAGTGTCAGAGGGACTGGGTAGATCAGGAGGAGAGAGGAAAGAGATCGAGGCAGAGCAGGTTTTTCATGCTGTTGGGTTGCAGACTACCCAGGGGGAACGTGAGGGGCTGTTCCTCAAGTTTGCATTGAGCCTCCCCCCGGCAGCGTAGGAGGCCGAGGACAGACAGGTCAGTGTGGGAACGGGGAGGGGAACTTAACTGGGAGATCCGGGGGATGGAGCGCAGGTGCTCGGCAAATCGGTCGCCTAGTCTTGCATCAGGACCGTGACGCCCCCTGCAGTTGAATAGCCGGCCGCAGTGCAAATTGCGGCTGAGAGCACGGGGTCATCCATACCAATGATTTGGATGAGAGTATACAAGGCGTGGTTCGTAAGTTTGCAGATGACACTACAATAGGTGGTGTCGCTGACAGTGACGGTGGATATCAGGATTTACAGGGGGATTTGATCAGCTGGGTAAGTGGGCCGAGGAATGGCAAATGCAGTTTAATTTGGATAAGTGCGAGGTGTTGAATTTTGGGAAGACAAATGAGCGTCGGACTTTCACAGCAAACGGTAGGGCCCCAGGGAGTGTTGTAGAACAGCGGACCTCGGAGTACAAGCACATGGTTCCCCCTATTCAACAATGGTGGTGAAGGCGGCTTTTGGCACGCCAGCCCTCATCACTCAGGGCACTGAGTGCAGAAGTTGGGATGTTGCAGTTGTAGAAGACGTTGGCAAGGCCACATTTTGGAATATTGGGTTCAGTTTTGGTCACCCTGCCATAGGAAAGATGCCATTAAGCTGGAAAGAGCGCAGAGGGAGATTTACGAGGATGTTGCCGGGACTGAGTTATAGAGAGAGATTGGGACTTTATTCATTGGCGCGTAGGAGGATGAGGGGTGATCTAATAGTGGTGTATAAAATTATGAGGGGCGTAGATAGGGTGAATGCACACAGTCTGTTTCCCAGGGTTGGGGAATCAAGAACTAGAGGGCACAGGTTTAAAGTGAGAGGGGAGAGATTTAATGGGAACCTGAGGGGCAACTTTTGGTCGTATATGGAACGAGCTGCCAGAGGAAGTGGTTGAGGCAGGGATGTTAACAAAATTTAAAAGGAACTTGGACAGGTACGTGGATAGGAAAGGTTTGGAGGGATGTGGGCCAAACGGGACTGACTTAGATGGGAACCTTGGTCTGCATGGACCAGTTGGGCCAAAGGGCCTGTTTCTGTGCTGTACATCGTGCACTTCCGCGGGCTGCAGTACCTGTTTTGTTCGCCGGGGGGCAGGACTGCTGGGCGCACTGCTCCGGGGCTGGCTGAGGCAGTGCTGGCTCTTCGGCAGCTCCCGGGGGTCGTCGAACAGCTCGGGCTTGAGCAGGGGAAACCCATCGTAGCTGCAAGGACGAACGAGAAGCCATCATCACGCCAGCTCGTCGACAGCCGGGGTCTGTCTTAATGGACAGACTTCCTACAAACCCGTTCTTTCCACCCCCCACCCACACATCTTTCCTGTTCAAGTGTCTGTCCAATCCTCCCCTTGACCATCTTAACTGCCTCCCTCCCTGGGGCAGAGAATTCCAAGGATTCTAAGAGAGGAACAAAGCCCATCTCTAAATTCCTGGACTCTCCCACCAGAGAACCGCACAGGCACAGGCCCTTCGGCCCACCACGTCTGTGCTGACTACAATACTAAGTTAAACTAAATCCCTTCTGCCTTCACATGATCCATATTCCTCCATTCTCTGCACATTCATGTGTCTATCTAACAGCCTCTTAAACGCCACTACACACAAGATACTGGAGGAACTCGGCAAGTCAGGCAGCGTCTATGGAGGGAAATGAACAGTCGACGTTTCAGGCTGAGACCCTTCATCAGGACTGTTTATTTCCCTCCATAGACGCTGCCTGACCTGCTGAGTTCCTCCAGCATTTTGAGTGTGCTGTTCCAGATCCCAGCATCTGCAGAAACTTGTGTCTCCTTAACCCCCTCTATCGTATCTGCCTCCACCCCCACCCCTGGCAGCCCGTTCCAGGCACCCACTGCTCTCTGTGTAAAAAAAACTTGCCTCGCACACCTCCTTTGAACTTCCCGCCTCTCACCTTAAATGCAAGTCCTCTAATATTAGACATTTCGACCCTGGGGAAAAGATTCTGACTGTCTACTCTATCTATGTCTCTCGTAATTTTATAAATCTCTATCAGGTCTGCCCTCAGCCTCTGCCGCTCCAGAGAAAACAACCCAAGTTTGTCCAACCTCTCCTTACAGTTCATGCCCTCTAATCCAGGCAGGATCCTGGTGAACCTCTCCTGCACCCTCTCCAAAGTCTCCGCATCCTCCCCGTAATGGGGCAGCCAGAACTGCACACAAGAACTTCCTCCTTGTTCCCTTTCTGAAGTAGGCAACCCCATATTTTTAAACCGCAAGCCCTAGTTGCAGATTATCCCTCTAGAGGGAGCACCGTCCCATCACCCGCCTGTCAGAACCCGATGCCTCAGTTTCTCCAAACCCCAACCTGCTTAACTTCTCTTCGTACACCAATCCCTCCGTCCCAAGGATCGACACAGTCAGCCTTCCTCCCACTGCCTCCGATGTAAGTACATCCCTCCTTAAATGCGGGAACTGAAACTGTCCACAGTGCTCTGGGTGTGGGCTCACCGGTGCTCTGTAAAGTTGCATCAAAACCTCCCTACTTTCACAATGAAAGCCAACACCCATCTCACCCTTCCTGATTACGTGCTGCACCCACATCTGAGTTTATTTGTGGGTTCAATGCACTGGAGCCCCTGAATTTGTATAAGAACATTTTGCAGTCTATTTAAATCACAAGACAAAGGAGCAGAAGTAGGCCATTCGGCCAATCGAGTCTGCTCCAGGAGCTAAACTAAAACTAGCCCTATCTAGCCCCAATTCCCGGCCTTTTCCCCATATCCCTTGATACCCTGACTAATTAGGTACCTATCAATCTCCTCCTTAGACACCCCCAATGATCGGGCCTCCACAGCTGTACGTGGCAACGAATTCCATAAATCCATGACCCTCTGGCTAAAGAAATTTCTCCCCATCTCTGTTTTAAACCGGTACCCTCTAATTCTAAGACTGTGCCCACCAAGGGAAACAGCTTAGCCACATCTACTCTGTCCAGTCCTTTCAACATTCGAAATGTTTCTATGAGGTCCCCTCTCATTCTTCTGTACTCCAGTGAGTACAGTCCAAGAGCCGACAAGCACTCATTGTATGTAAGCCCTTTCATCCCGGGAATCATCCTCGTAGGATGATTTCTAGGGTAGGGACATGTTCGGCACAGCTTTGTGGGCCGAAGGGCCTGAATTGTGCTGTAATTGTTCTATGTTCTAAATCTCCTCTGAACCCTCTCCAACATCAGCACATCTTTCCTAAGGGGCCCAAAACTGCACAAACGATGGAATCTCACACAGTAGACGCTGGGGCGCTAAGGACTGTTGATGGGCAGAGAGACCAAGGAGTTCAAGTTCACCATTCCCTGAAAGTGGCACACAGGAGGACAGGGTGGTGAAGACGACATCTGGTGACGCTTGCCTTCACAGGGCAGGGCACAGGATATAAAAGTTGGGGGCGTCACGTTGAAACTTTACAAAGCACTTGGAGCACTGTGTGCAGTTCTGGCCACCACACCGTAGGAAGGATGCGACTGCGCTGGAGAGAGTGCAGAGGAGACGTTGCCTGGGACAGAGAACGTTAGTTCTGGGGAGGGATCGGACAGGCTGGGACTGTTTTCCCTGGGAGCAACGGACGCTGAGGGCTGACCTGAGAGAATTAGATAAAATTATGAGTGGCATCGACAGGGTAGATAGTCAAAATCTTTCTCCCCCCCACGGTAGGGGAATCAAAAACAAGAAGGCAGAGGTTAGACTCTGGTTAGACCACACTTGGAGTACTGTGTCCAGTTCTGGTCACCTCATTATAGGAAGGATGTGAAAGCATTGGAAAGGGTGCAGAGGAGATTTACCAGGATGCTGCCTGGCTTAGAGAGTGTGTTGTGGTAGTACAGGGTGCACGGAAGTAGTACAGGAAAAAGGTGAGACAAGCATTGGGTGGTAGTACAGGGTGCACGGAGGTAGTACACACTACACAGAGGTAGTACAGGGTGCACGAAGGTAGTACAGGGTGCACGGAGGTCGGACACGCTGCACGGACGTAGTACAGGGTGCACAGATGTTGGACACACTGCACAGACGTAGTACAGGGTGCACGGAGGTTGGACACACTGCACGGAGGCAGTACAGGGTGCACAGAGGTCGGACACGCTGCACGGAGGCAGTACAGGGTGCACGGAGGTCGGACACGCTGCACGGAGGCAGTACAGGGTGCACGGAGGTCGGACACGCTGCACGGAGGCAGTACAGGGTGCACGGAGGTCGGACACGCTGCACGGAGGCAGTACAGGGTGCACGGAGGTAGTACAGTGTGCATGGAGATCGGACATGCTACACGGACGTAGTACAGGAAAAAGGTGAGACAAGCGTTGGGTGGGAGTGGAAAGATGGGAGAATAGCCCACTCTTGTTCACATCTGGAGACAGGAGCACTCGGGAAGAGGTGGGCCAGTCTGGATACGAGGGGGCACACCCATCAAATGGGGACGGGAATGGGAGTGTGTAAGCCAGTGGGGTGAGGGGGTAGGTGATACCTGTACAACTGGGGCGTATCCTTGCCATCGGGATTCTGCAGGACCTCAGGGGGCATGATGAAGACCGTGTGCTCGCTCCGCTGAGACTCGTCCAGCTCGATGAGGCGGACGGCGTCCATCTTCTCCACGTCCACCTGTAGGGGGGGGACCGAGCGGAGGGTGGGGTCACCCGAGGGTGTGGGAGGGAAGGGGGGGGTCACCCAAGGGTGGGGGAAGGGAGATTGCCAAGGGGGTCACCCAAGGGTGGGGGAGGTTACCCGAGGGTGCAGGAGGGAGATCGCAGGGGGAGGTCACCCAAGGGTGCAGGAGAGAATGCAAAGGGGGTCACCCAAGGGTGGGGGAAGGGAGATCGCCAAGGGGGTCACCCAAGGTTGGGGGGAGATCAGAGGGGTCACCCAAGGGTGGGGGAGGGAGATCATGGGGGGGGAGGGGGGTCACCCGAGGGTGCGGGAGGGAGATCGTGGGGGGGAGGTCACCCGAGCGTGCAGGAGAGAATGCAGAGGGGGTCACCCGAGGGTGCAGGAGGGAGATCGCGGAGGAGCGTCACCCAAGGGGGAGGGGAGACAGGCCAGGACCCCGGAGGAGAGGGAAAGGAGAGGAGGGCAAGGCAGGCGAGGGTGCAACGGGCGGTGGGTTTAGCCCGGTGAGGGAGGGCTGACCTTCTCCACGCATCCGTCGAAGAACTCGAGGCTGGAGTGCCTGTCGCTGACAAAGGAGCACTCCTCGATGAACTGGCTGAAGAGCTGCGTCTTGGTCAGCAGTGTGTAGAACTTCAGGCTGGCCCGATCCCGGCTCTTGAGGAACCCTGAGAGCGGAGAGGTCGCTGCCGTTAACTCACGACAGATCAAGGCTTCCCCCATCCCACAGCCTAATCCCCACCCCACCACCTAATCCCCAACGACTGAACGCCACGCCGACCTGGAGGGAGGGAAAGTCTTCCCAACAGCCAGAGACCCAGTCACTGTCCAGTGAGATTGGCTGATCGACACCTATCCGAACAAAAACCTCACTCCCTTGGTGGGTGAGTCCAGGACCAGAGGGCACAGTCTTAGAATTAGAGGGTACCCATTTAGAACAAAAATAAAGAGAAATTTCTTTAGCCAGAGGGTGGTGAATTTATGGAATTCGTTGCCATGTACAGCTGTGGAGGCCCAATCATTGGGGGTGTTTAAGGAGGAGATTGATAGGTATCTAATTAGTCAGGGCATCAAGGGATATGGGGAAAAGGCCGGGAATTGGGGCTGGATAGGAAGAGTTTTAGTTTAGCTCCTGGAGCAGACTCGATGGGCCGAATGGCCTACTTCTGCTCCTTTGTCTTGTGAACTTGTGATCCGATTGGTCGTCACACTGTTGGGCAGGGAGGGGGAGCTCGAAAGAGAGGGGAGGGGGTTGTGTGGACGGGGACTTCTCTCCACACACAAACACGCGTGCAAGGTCACACGCAAAGTGCTTGGGTCCGCTCTGCTTCGAGTCACTGGGGTGTCTAAAACGGAGGGGGTCTACAGTCTCGGTGCAGGGGTTCGAGTGTGAGGACTGGGACAAGAAGGTGCACCTTCACTCAGACGGTGCCGAGTCGCTATAACTCCACCCTGGAGGGCGCCCGACTGCAGGGAGGGGTTTCAAAGGGCAGAATGTCACCAAAGCCCACCTGGGGATGAACAAGGGGGGAGAGAGGGATATTCACATTTCCTCACAACACGAGGTGACCGCTTTGGTCCATCTCGTCTCTGCTAGCTCACAGAGTAACCGCGCTGCCCAGCTAACCTTCCCTGTAATCACTCCCCCCCACGCTCAAACGGCGCAGGAACAGGCCCTTCGGCCCACCGTCCGTGCTAACCATGAACCACCCACTGATAACATGTCATTCTCCCCACATTCTCCCCCCAGATTCTGCCCCTCACCCACACACTAGGAGGGGGGGGGGTGATTAACCCACCGACCCCGCAAGTGGTTGGGATGTGCGAGGAAACCGGAGGAAGCCCACCCAGTCAGAGGGAGAGCGTGCAGACTCCACACAGACAGCGCCGGAGGTGGGGATTGAACCTGTCTCCTTAGTACCGAGAAGCAGTGGCTCTACCCAGGGGCAGTGGTCTCGGGACCTCGACTATCACGGAAACCCCCTGCTTGGGCCTCACCCTGCAGGTTGAAGAGGGAGTTGGAGTCGGTGGTGGTCTCCGAGGGGGCCTGAGTGATGGGCGTCAGGTAGGACCGGTATCCCTTGAGGCTACAGGCCATGAAGCGGAGGAACGCCTCCTGAATCTCCAGCTCCAGCTGCTTCCTGCGGCCATAGATCAGGTCGTAGTCCGTCAGCAGGTACTCCAGCGTCGCCTCCTCCGCCGGCTTGTTGTACACTGCGAGGAGACACGGCAGGGTCAGAGCGCTCGGCTGGGGTGAGGACGCGATCTCCCCACCCTCCTCGTCGCAAACCCGGGGGTTCGATTCTCAGGTCTGGGCAGAGTGGTTCACTGGGGCGACAGTGAAGAGGGGAGAAGGTGCCTTAAACGGGAAGCCCCAACACTAACACAGTTCTGTCAGAGCCCAGGGACTGACCAAAGGCAGGGAGAATTCCTCCAATACACTGTCCATCCCACCGTACACTGGTCCATCTACACTGTCCATCCCTCTACACACCACCCATCCAACCGTATACTAGTCCCCCTACACCGTCCATCCCTCTACACACCGTCCATCCCACCGTACACACTTCCCATGACACTACTGTCAAACTGCCGGACACTGTGCCCTCAACACCACTCATCAAAACATCCACCGTTCCCTCACCATCCGCCCAGCCGAACGCACTTCCCTCGACAATTCCTTTTGACCACACACCCTTCCCTCAACACTGTACCCCCAACACGGCGCCCTTCATCCAGCTGTAACCCTTCCCTCAACACTGTCCAGCCAATCCTGCACCGTTACCTGAACATCCCGGCCTTTAGGACAAGGGGGGGCTTCCTTGCACTGAGTGAGCCCACCGTCAACAGAGAAGCAAGAGGGGAATTGAGTGATGCGGAGGGATCTTGGTAGGGTGGACGTGGAGAGGGGCGAGGGTCGGGGGGCAGCACGAGGGTCAGGGAGGCGAGGGTCAGGGGGTCACTGCGGACTCACTCACGTTGGTCCAGCTGCTGGTACAGGTGGTGCAGGGAGCTGAGCAGGACCTTGTAGGGTTTGCGGGGCAGAGACTTCACCGACAAATTCTTCCTGTCTTCGTTCCTGTGGCAGGAGGGAGAACCAGAGGTGGGTGGGGGCGGGGGGAGGGGGTGGAACTGAGCGGGGGGAGTCACCCACCCTCCCTGAGCGACAGGCTGCAACCCCTTGCCCCACGGAACCCCTCCCCAGTCCAGCCACCGCACCCTCCCCTCTACACCCCTCTCCCCTCCTCCCACCTCCGCTTCCCTTCCCCCGCAACCCCTCCCCCACTGCCCCCACCCCATCCGCTCTCCCCACCCAGCTCCTTCCCTCCCTCCCTCCCCAGCCCCTCTCTCTCTCCCCTCACCCATCTCTCTCCCCTCCCCCCACCCTCCCATATCCCTCCATCCTCTCCCCTTCCCCTCCCGTACCTTGCCCCCCACCCACCTCACCCGTCCCTTACCTGCCCACAGCCCAAACCCCCAGTACCATCCCTCCCATCACTGACCCCCTCTCCCCCCCCCCCGGCTCCTTGTCCCTTACCCTCTCCCTCCAGCTTTGCCCCCGAGATGTCCCTGTTCCCCTACCCACAGGTGAACCCCCCCACCCACAGTTCTGTCCCATCCCCCACCCTCCACTCCAAGCATCCAGCAACTCCCACTGACCCTCTCCCCAGGGTCTCCCCGCCCCCCCAGCACAGCTGGCCCTGGGTGTGGGGAGGGGCAGGCTCAGCACTCACTGCGAGATGGTGTTGGTGTCCAGATCAACGCAGACCACGTCCTGGGGCAGCTCATACAGCTCGAAGTAGCTGGAGTGGACGCCCACGATGAAGGGGACGGGGGCACTGAGCACATCCGCCAGGTTCAGTGGGCACAGGGGGATGTAGGGGCATTGCCAGTGGAATGGGAAGATCATCTGCAGCGAGGGGGTTTGGGGTGAGAGGGAGAGGAGAAAGAGAGAGAGAGAGAATTAATCACCCCGAGAAGTGTGGATCGGCCCATCAAACAGAAGCCTCTGTATCCAGTGATACGAAGCCCCCAGTTCAGCCGGACCTGCCAGTGTAACCTTCACCGTTCACCCCTGGCAGCTACGTAACTGTATTGTGGAGGGTCGTGGCTATCACGTGAAATAGAAGCAGAAGGAGGCCATCCGGCCTGTTGAGCCTGCTATACCATTCAACAAGATCATGCCTTTTCCCTACAACCCTTAATTCAGGAAAGGGGGTGGTGTACATGCACCCGTCTACATCAATGGTGCTGAGGTCGAGAGGGTTGAGAGCTTGAAGTTCCTGGGAGTGAACATCACCAACAGTCTGTCCTGCTCAAATCACTTAGGTGCCACGGCCCAGAAAGCTCACCAGCACCTCTACTTCCTCAGGAAGCTAAAGAAATTTGGTTTGTCCCCTTTGACTCTCACCAACTTTTATCGATGCACCATGGAAAGCATCTGGATGCATCACGGCTTGGTATGGCAACTGCTCTGCCCAGGACCACAAGAAACTGCAGAGAGTTGTGGACACAGCCCAGCGCATCACGGACACCAGCCTCCCCTCCACGGACTCTGTCTTTACCTCTCGTTGCCTTGGTGTAGCAGCCGGCATAATCAAAGACACCACCCACCCGGGACATTCTCTCTTCTCTCCTCTTCCATCGGGTAGAAGATACAGGAGCCTGAGGGCACGTACCACCAGACTTAAGGACAGCTTCTACCCCACTGTGATAAGACTATTGAACGGTTCCCTTATACGATGAGATGGACTCTGACCTCACGATCTACCTTGTTGTGGCCTTGCACCTTATTGCACTGCACTTTCTCTGTAGCTGTGACACTTTACTCTGCACTGTTACTGTTTTTACCTGTACTACATCAATGCACTCTGTACTGACTCAATGTAACTGCACTGTGTAATGAATTGATCTGTACGATCAGTTTGCAAGACAAGTTTTTCACTGTACCTCAGTACAAGTGACAATAATAAACCAATACCTACTATGCAAAAATCTAACTGTGCATTAAATATACTTAATGGGGTAGCCTCTACTGCTTCCCAGGGCAGAGGATTCCACAGATTCACTATTCTCTGGGAAAAAGCAGTTCCTCCTCATCTCCATCTTAAATCTCCTCCCCCGAATCTTGAGGCTATGTCCCCTAGGTCTAGTCTCACCTCCCAGTGGAAACAACCTTCCTGCCTCTATGTTATTTACCTCTTTCATAATGTTATATGTTTCTATAAGATCCCCTCTTATTCTTCTGAATTCCGGCGAGTATAGTCCCAGGTGACTCAATCTCTCTTCATAGGCTAACCCCCTCATCTCCGGAATCAACCTGGTGATCCTCCTCTGCACCGCCTCCAAAGCCAGTATACCCTTCCCCTCTCTTCTCCCCCACCTCTAATATCCAGGGAGACCGCTGGAGCCCACTCCGGCAATAATCGGGGCTCGGAACCTCTTCTCCGCCTCCCCGGCTGGGATTAACCCCCCCCCCGTCCCCCACTCCCACCTCCCAGGACTCACCGAGACCAGGGCTTCGCAGACACTGGTGAGGACTGCAGGCCGCAGCGAGTGGATCAGCAGCTTCTGTTCAGTGAGGAGAGCCAGGAGTAGGCTGACCGTGTTGTCCGGCGCCAAGTTCTGCAGCAGGTTGAGGTAACTGGCCCCGCTGGAAGAGAGAGAGAGGGCGGTGAGGGTGTGGGGGCTGCGGGGTGGGGGATGGGAAGGAGGAACCGGCTCTGCCGAGTCCGCAAGGCACTTACCTGAGGTGCAGGGGCGAGGTCACTGGCTGGCAGATCAGCAGGTTGTCGTAGGGGGAGAGCTGGAACACACACACAAGGCACAGGCACATTGAGTGTCGTAAACAGGTCCCGCACCACTCCCTATCGCTACTTGGGCGGCAGGTGGAGCCACTGCCCCTCTGCGCCAGCGACCCCGGTTCGATTCTGACCTCTGGAGATGTGTGTCTGTGTGTGTGTGTGTGTGTGTGTGTGTGTGTGTGTGTGGGGTCTGCACCTTCTCCCTGTGACCACCTGGGTGCTCCGGTTCCCTCCCATGTCCCAACAATGTGCGGGGGGGGGGCTGGGGTTAATCGCCCACTGTAAATCGCCCCCCCACCAATTCGACCACAAGCCATTGGAGCAAAATCAGGCCACTCGGCCCATATAGTCTGCTCCGCCATTCAATCACGGCTGACCTTTGTCCCCCCACGACCCCATTCTCCTGCCTGTGACCCTTAACACCTCCCCCCCCCCCCCCCACCGAATGTGTGGGCGAGGGGTAGAACCTGGAGGAAGGCCAGGGGGAATGTGGGTAGAATAACATGGGATCAGTGTAAATGGGTGGTTGATGGGTGGGCATGGACTCTGTGGGCCGAAGGGCCTGTTTAAATGCTGGGAGAAGGGGTTGCAGGGAAATGTGTGGAGGGAGTGAGAGAGACGGGATTGCTCAGAAGACCAGCACAGACCCTGACCCTTCTTCGAACTTCCCTCATGACATTAGGCCCATCGAGCCCATTCCTCCCACTGATTTTCCCTAGAATCTATCCCTTGTATTCCACCTCTCACCCACACACCAGGGGGGAAATTTACAGCGGCTGATTAACCCACCGACCCCCGCACGTCGTCAGGACGCGGGAGGGAACCAGAGCCCCCAGGGGAAACCCATGCGGTCATAGGGAAAGCGCGCAGACTCCACACACAGACAGACAGCGCCAGAGGTCGGGATCGAACCCGGGTCTCCGGGGCCAGAAGACAGCGGCTGTACCCGCTGTGCCACAGCGCCAGCCCATGTGGGAAGTGAACCACGTCCGGCCAATGCACGTGCACAGGACCCGGGGCTGCGCACGCACATGCCCACAACACAGTACTTGACGCGCGAGCCACCGCTACTGACCTGGACAAGGATGCGGGGTCGCTGCGGTGAAGGGAAGGGAACGTTGTGCAGGAAGTTCGAGATGTGCCTGAAACAAGATTTGAAAGCTTTTATGATAGGGTAGTTAACAAAGTTTATGGGATGTCAGCTTTCATAAGTCGTGGGATCCAGTTTAAGAGCCGCGAGGTAATGATGCAGCTCTGCAAAACTCTGGTTAGACCACACTGTGTCCAGTTCTGGTTGCCTCATTATAGGAAGGATGTGGAGTTCTTGGAAAGGGTGCAGAGGAGATTTACCAGGACGCTGCTTGGTTTAGAGAGTATGCATTATGAGGAGAGACTAAGGGAGCTAGGGCTTTACTCTTTGGAGAGGAGGAGGATGAGAGGAGACATGATAGAGGTGTACAAAATATTAAGAGGAATAGATAGAGTGGACAGCCAGCGCCTCTTTCCCAGGGCACCAATGCTCAATACCAGAGGGCACGGCTTTAAGGTAATGGGTGGAAAGTTCAAGGGAGATATCAGAGGGAGGTTCTTTTACCCAGAGAGTGGTGGGGGCATGGAATGTGCTGCCTGGGGTGGTGGTGGAGGCAGGTACATTGGTCAAATTCAAGAGATTACTAGCTAAACATATGGAGGAATTTAAAATAGAGGGGTATGTGGGAGGAAGGGGTTAGATAGTCTTAGGTGAGGTTTAAAGGTCAGCACAACATTGTGGGCCGAAGGGCCTGTATTGTGCTGTACTGTTCTACGATCCTTGTCCCCACGGCAACGGCTGAGCCAATGGGAGGGCGGACAGCCGCGAAGGTCGGCACTCACTTCTCGATGGGCAGGACGTGCGGCCCGGAGATGGAGTAGCGATACACAAAGGTGAGGAACTTCTGGAACACGTCGAAGAAGGGCCAGTGGGACAGGACGCAGATGCTCTTCTTGGTCTGGACGGACTTGGTGAGGATGGGGCGCCGGTCAATGACGCTCAGGAGCCCCAGGCTGAGGCGCTGCTTGTCCGACAGCTTCTCCAGTGCGTATGACTCGTAGAACTGGATGGCGGCGCCGTACACCTGTATGCAGCACAGCATCAGAGATAGGGACCCATACCCAGTAGACACACACAGATAGACCTGTACACAACACACACACAGATCCCTACTCAGCACACACACAGATACAGACTGTACACTGTACACAGCACACAGATACAGACTGTACACAGCACACACAGAGATAGACTTGTATCCAGCGCACACAGATACAGTCCTGTACCCAGCAAGCACACACACACACACAGATACAGACCCGTACACAGCATTGGAACAGCATCAGAGATAAAAACCTGTCTGCAACACAAAACCAGATACAAACCTGTACACTGCAGAGTGTCAGAGCTACAAACCTGTACACTGCAGAGTGTCAGGGTCACACCACTCACCTGTTCCCTCTCCCTGCTCCCTTCTGAGCCTCCCCCCACCCCTACCCCACCTGAAGTGAGGCATCTCTCCCTTCCCTCCCCAACCCCAGCTCCCTCCCTCCCTCCCCTCCACCCCCCCTCCCCACCTTGACTCCGGTGGCAGCTGTCAGCACGAACGTGGAGAAGACGGGGAGCTGGTACTTGGGCTGGGCGGGCCAGCTCTCGATGGCGGCCCCCATGGGCAGGCAGAAGACGGGCACGGTCTGCGGCAGAGGGAAGGACTCACTGTCAGTCTCTGGGTACCTGCTGATCAGTCCTAGTGTGGCACAGAGATGGCAGCTGTCAGTACGTCACATTCCAACCCTGGAAACGACACCCTTTATCCCACTGACTCCAACCAGGAGGCCGTTCTGCCCCTCTACCTTGGGGAATCCCCCACCCACCCACCATCCCCTGCACTTTGCAAATGGCACATCCTTTTGCAACACACACACACACACACACTCTGCTGGAGGAACTCAGCGGGTCGGGCAGCATCTGTGGAGGGAAATGGACAGTCGATGTTTGGGTTGAGACCGTACTTGATGGAACCGAGCACGATGCCAAATTAATCTAAGTCCCTTCTGCCTGCACATGATCCATATTCCTCCCGTTCCCTGCCTGTTCATGTGTCTGTCTAACAGCCTCTTAAACCCGTCCTGCCTCCATCCCCTCCCCAGGCAGCCCGTTCCAGGCACCCACCGCTCTCTGTGTGAAAAAAAACTTGCCCCGCACATCTCCTTTGAACTTTCCCCCTCTCACCTCTAGTATTCAGATATTTCTGATATAATTCTGATAACAAGGATAATTGGGCATGAAAAATTGCAACAGGCAAAGCAATCTGGCAGAAAATCTCAACCCAAAACGTCGACAATTCCTTCCTCTCCCCACAGACGCTGCTTGACCCGCTGAGTGCCTCCAGCAGGTTGTTTGTTGCTCTGGATTCCGGCGTCTGCAGTCTTGTTTACAGCTTATACCCCATGGTCACTCCGGTTTTACATCCATCAGTGACGTCCTTACCCCACACTTCCGGCAGCCTTACGAGCTTCTCTGTCTCGTCCCCAGCCCTGATGACCCGGAACGTCAACTGCTTCTCTCCCTGCAGACGCTGCCCGACCTGCACTTTCCCAGCATTTTCTGGTTTTGTTTTAGATTTCTAGCATCTGCAGTAAATTCTATTTTTCACCCCCAATATTCTTGTTATCATAATTATCAACAGAGGGCGTGCATTTAAGGTGAGGGGGGGAAAGTTTAAAGGAGATGTGTGGGGCAAATTTTTTATTACACAGAGAGTGGCGGGTGCCTGGAACGGGCTGCCAGGGGTGGTGGTGGAGGCATATACCACAGAGATGTTGAAGAGGTTGTTAGACAGACACATGAATGTGCAGGGAGTGGAGGGAGATGGGTCGTGTGCAGGCAGAAGGGATTTAGTTTAATTTGGCATCGTGTTCGGCACAGACATCGTGGGCCGAAGGGCCTGTTCTTGTACTGTATGTTCTATGATCTAAGTTGAGCAAGCTCAGATATAAAGTTAACAAGAGATCTGGCAAACATCAGATCCAGAGTTCCCAATGTCCTCTAGACATAGACATCACAGTCAGAGTCATAGAGAGATACAGCACAGTCTCCACTGACAATCGACCACCCATTTACACCACTTCCACTTCATTCTCCCCACATTCCCAGATTTCACCCCTCACCCACACACACTAAGGGGTGGATTTACAGCGGCCGATTAACCCACCGACCCCGCACGTCGTTGGGATGTGGGAGGGAACCGGAGCACCCGGGGGAAGCCCAGGCGGTCACGGGGAGAACATGCAAACTCCACACACGCACACACACGCACAGAGCGGTGGATGTCGGGATCGAACCCGGGTCTCTGGGGCTGAGAGGCAGCGGTCACCTGAAGCACTTCAAAGCCCATGCTGAAACCCTGGTGATAACCATTAGGGTCAGGTAGTCTGATCCCAGATTCCTTGAGCAGGTTTCTGAACCCCTGCCTGATCAAATCACCCTTCAATATTTGCAAATCCTCAGTTTTGTCCACTTACCTTCTACATTCCAGTGAATCCAACCCACGATTTGTAATCTGCCTTTGTAATTTGAACCTTGGAATCCTGCTATCATTTTTGCCAATTTACAAAGCCCTCCCTCTGAAGACAGGACCATTGATGGTCACCGTGTGACTTACACCTCGACTGTGTGATCCCATCACTGTGAGATTGACCCCTCGACAGTGTGACTGACCCCTCGACAGTGTGACTGACCCTGTCACTGTGACTGACACCTCGACAGTGTCACCCCATCACCGTCTGACTGACCCCTCGACAGTGTGACCTCGTCACTGTGTGACTGACCCTGTCACCGTGTGACTGACACCTCGACAGTGTTACCCCATCACCGCCTGACTGACCCCGTCACTGTGTGACTGACCCCTCGATAGTGTGACCCATCACCGTTTGACTGACCCCGTTACTGTATGACCGACCCTGTCACCATGGGACTGACCCCGTCACCGTGTGACTGATCCCATCACCGTGTGACTGACCCCTTGACAGTGTGACCCCATCACCTTGTGACCGATCTTGTCACCATGGGACTGACCCCGTGACCCTGGTTTGAACCCTGCCTGCCGTCACTCTCTGGCAGAGACCCGGGTTTGGTTCCCGTCAGACCCCGTCTCACCGTCCTCACCTGCTTCGTAGGTCAGAGCTGTGCCCTTGGCCATGGACTTCTTGTAGCACAGGTAGATCCCAGGGCCCCACTGCAGGCAGAAGCCAACTGTCCGTCAGAGCTGGAGGGAGGGGCAGCCGAGAAATCCCGCCCCAGGCCCCGTGTCCCACCCAGATCTACCCCCACACTCCCCACCACGTCCCTCCGCCGACGCAGACCCTCCACACCGGTGCCCCACCCCCACACCTCCATCCCGCTCCCTCGACCCTCCTCCACTCACCCCTCCTTTTATTCCTCCCCCCCCCAGTCCCTCCCTCCCTCCTCTCCTGTCCCTCCTCTTCTCCCTCCAGGTCATCCCTCACCTCCCTCTCCCCCCCTCGGTCCTTCCTTGCCCTCCCAACCCCCTTGCCCTGCCCTCCCTTCCACCCCCTGCACGGTCCTCCCTGCCCTCCTTTCCCCCCACCGGTCCCTCCCTGCCCCCCCTCAGCCCATCCCTCCCTCCCCCTCCTCTCAGACCCCTTTCCCCAGCTTCGCCGCCCTCCCTCAGTCCCCGCCCCCTCGGCCCCCCTCCCTCCCTCAGTCCCCGGCCCCCCTCCCCCACCCCGCGCCCCCTCACCATGCCGGTGTTGAGGTTCCTGTCCACCTTGCAGAAGGTGTGTGGGGGCACCTCGCCCTTGCTGGGCACGATGAGGCAGATGTCGGTGACGGCCAGGCTGGTGTGGGACTGGCAGTCGGTGGCCCGGCGGAAGGTGATGAAGGTGCGGGGCTGGAGACTCGCCCCCCCGCCGCTTATGTGGGCGGGCCGGCTGTAGGGGGTGGTCTCGATGGTGCTGCATCCGGCCTTCAGCCTCTCCTTGCCCTCGCAGAGGACCCTGCACTTAAACAGCCAGGGAGTCAGCCACAGCAACATCCCCTCTCCCCCCGCCAATGACCCCTCACCCCTGACCCACCATTCTCAGAAGGCAAAGGAAATTCGGCATGTTCCCGTTGACTCTCACCAATTTTTATCGATGCACCACAGAAAGCATCCTATCTGGATGTATCACAGCTTGGTACGGCAACTGCTCTGCCTGGGACCGCAAGAAACTGCAGAGAGCTGTGGACACAGCCCAGCACATCACGGACACCAGCCTCCCCTCCATGGACTCTGTCTACTCTTCTCGCTGCCTCGGTGAAGCAGCCGACATAATCAAAGACCCCTCCCACCCCGGACATTCTCTCTTCTCTCCTCTTCCATCGGGCAGAAGATACAAAAGCCTGAAAGCACGTACCACCAGGCTCAAGGACAGCGTCTATCCCCATTATCAGACTATTGAACAGACCTCTCGTACAATAAAAGATAAACTCTTGATCTCTCAATCTACCTCGTCGTGGCCCTCGCACTTTGTGGAGAGGAGGGGAGGGGAGGGGAGGGAGAAGAATCTTGATGGGATCAGGGGCTCGCACATGAACCAGACCATTCAGCCCATCTCCAGCCTGTTGCCCCAGAACCTGACCCAGCGGTGGTGGGAGACTGACCCGAGGTCGATGAGGGGTGCCTTGCATCGTCCCCGCTTGTAGCACAGGTACATGTGGGAGGGGGTGAGGAGGCCACAGCTCAGGTCGGCGGACTGGCCGCTGGGGGTGGTCTCGATGCAGGTGAAGCCCTCGGGCACCTCCTCGCCCAGCGAGCGGATGACGATGGCCACGTCGGAGATGGGCTCCAGCGGCCGGGCCAGCCGGTGGCCTCCCTCCTCCAGTGGCTTCGAGCCTTCCGTCAGGCCCGCCACCACAAAGTAGTCTGCCAGCTGTGGGGCATTCTCCTCCGCCATGGCTACATCAGCAACATCTGGAACAGAGAGGGAGGAGAGGGGTCAACATCGAACTGGCAGATCAAGGAGAGGAGTCAACATTGTAACGGGCAGTGCAAGGGGGAAAAGAGGCCAACACCTGTGCCCTCCTCTACCTGTCCTTAACCACTCCACCCTGACACACAATAGCCAGTGGGAGCCGGATTCTACGCCGGGGTACTCAGTGCTACACCTACACGGGGCTCCCGTCAACTACCACAGGCGGCAGTGAAGCAGCCAACACGAACGGCAGTGGTGGGTAGAACATGGAGCAGGCCAGCTGCCTTGTGAAGGTCACACAGCCTGGGCTCGTACCTCTGGAGGGAGAAGGGACTTCACTGACAGCACAGGTCTTCCCCCAGGAATGAACAGGCCTCCGGTTTTACAGACACACATTAGTCGATTTTGTCCAATAGGCTGGAAAATATACAGATATCCCTCACTTTGGCAACGGCGCCTCCACAGTGTTGTACTGAACGATATCAAAAGCACAGAAAAAGGAATATTAAATGTGGGGGGGGAGGGAGGGGGGGAGGGAGGGGGGGAGGGAGGGGGGGAGGAGAGGGAGGGGGAGAGGGAGGGGGAGAGGGAGGGGGAGAGGGAGGGGGAGAGGGAGGGGGAGAGGGAGGGGGAGAGGGAGGGGGAGAGGGAGGGGGAGAGGGAGGGAGGGGGAGAGGGAGGGAGGGGGAGAGGGAGGGAGGGGGAGAGGGAGGGAGGGGGAGAGGGAGGGGGAGAGGGAGGGGGAGAGGGAGGGGGAGAGGGAGGGGGAGAGGGAGGGTGAGAGGGAGGGGGAGAGGGAGGGGGAGAGGGAGGGGGAGAGGGAGGGAGGGAGGGGGGGGGGAGGGAGGGGGGAGGGAGGGGAAACAAGACTGCCATTCACATATACGTACGTCAGACTTTTGAACTTAATGACAATATGGGAGCTTGCTCGTAAGCAGGGCTGTCCTGTAAATCGGGGATGGCCTACATACAAGATCCCGAGGGGTCCTCAACAGGGCGGGTGCGGAGAGCTTGTTACTTTGAGTCATCGAGAGAGACAGCACAGAAACACGACTGTCTGGCCAGATCCTGCTCTAACTCCATCGACAAGTTTGCAGATGACACCACCGTGCTGGGGCTGAATCTCGGAAAACGATGAGTTGGAGTACAGGAAGGAGATAGGAAGCCTAGTGGCATGGTGTTATGACAACAGCCTTTCCCTCAAAACAAAACAAAAGAGCTGGTCATTGACTTCAGGAAGCAGGACAGTGCACACGCCTGTCTGTCTCAGTGGTGCTGAGGCGGAGGTGGTTGAGAGCTGTAAGTTCCCAGTGTAAATATCACCAACAATTTGTCCTGGTCCAATCACGTAGACACTACAGCCAAGAAAGCTCACCAATGCTTGTACCTCCTCAGGAAATTTGGCATATCCCCGATGACCCTCACCAATTTTTACAAATGCACCACAGAAAGCATCCTATCCGGATGCTTTGTGGCTTGGTACGGCAACTGCTCTGCCCGGGACTGCGAGAAACTGCAGAGAGCTGTGGACACAGCCCAGCGCATCACGGAAACCAGCCTCCCCTCCATGGACTTTGTCTACACTTCCCGCTGCCTAAGCAGCCAACATAATCAAAGACCCCACCCACACTGGACATTCTCTCTTCTCCCCCCTCCCATCAGGCAGAAGATACAAAAGCCTGAAAGCACGTACCACCAGGCTCAGGGACAGCTTCTACCCCGCTGTTATAAGGCTCTTGAACGGACCTCTTATCTGCTAAAAGATGAGCTCTTGACCTCCCAATCTACCTCATTGTAGCCCTTGCACCTTATTGTCTGCCTGCAATGCACTTTCTCTGTAATTGTAACACTTTATTCTGCATTCTGTTTTATTTTTTACTACCTCAATGTAGTTATGTACGACATGATCTGTCTTAATGGCACGCAAACAAGTTTTTCACTGTATCTCGCTACACGGAACAATAATAAACCAATTAAAACGACAAAGTCTCTGCTGACCATCAACCAGTCGTTTACATTGATCCCAATTCATTCTCCCCACATTCCCAGCAACTCCGCCCAGATTCTACCCCTCACCCACACACAAAGGGGGGAAATTTACAGCAGCCGACTGATCCAGCGACCCCGCACGTCATTGGGATGTGGGTGGGAACTGGAGCCCTCGGGGGGAAACCCACGCAGTGACAGGGAGAACGTGCAAACGCCACACACACAGAGGACCAGAGGTAGTGGCTCTACACACTGATCCACTGGACCTCTCTTGTGGGAGAACCTAGAACCAGGGTCGCTGTTTAAAAATAAGGGCTGACCCATTTAAGACAACACTTCTTTCTTCTCAGAGAGCAGTGAGTCTTTGGAACTCAAAAGGGCAGCGGGAACAGATCCTTTGAATATTTTTAAGGCTGGGGTAGATCGTTTGTTGACATGAGAGGAAAGGTTGAAAAGTTACCATGGGGAGGCAGGAAGAGGAGAGGAGATGAATTTAGTCATATCAGCCACGATCTTACTGTAATGCAGAGCAGATACGACAGAAGAGGTTCACCAGGGTGCTGCCTGCATTAGAGGGTATGAGCTACAAGGAGAGGTTGGACAAACCTGGGTGGTTTTCTCTGGGTGTCAGAGGCTGAGGGGAGACCTGATAGAAGTTCATAATATTATACGAGGTGCAGATAGAGTACACAGCCAGTATCTTTATCCCCCAGGGTCAAAATGTCTAATACTAGAGGGTGTGCATTTAAGGTGAGAGGGGAAAGTTCAAAGGAGATGTGTGGGGCAAATTTTTATTTTACACAGAGCGGTGGGTGCCTGGAACGGGCTGCCAGGGGTGGTGGTGGAGGCTTAAGAGGCTCTTAGATAGGCGCAGGGAATAGAGGGATATGGACCATGTGCAGGCAGAAGGGATGAGGTGTCATTGTGGACGCAGCCCAGCGCGTCACGGACACCAGCCTCCCCTCCTTGGACTCTGTCTTTACCTCTCGCTGCCTTGGTGAAGCAGCCAGCATAATCAAAGACCCCACCCACCCGGGACACTCCTCTCCCATCGGGTAGAAGATACAGGAGCCTGAGGGCACGTACCACCAGACTTAAGGACAGCTTCTACCCCACTGTGATAAGACTATTGAACAGTTCCCTTATACGATGAGATGGACTCTGACCTCACGATCTACCTTGTTGTGACCTTGCACCTTATTGCACTGCACTTTCTCTGTAGCTGTGACACTTTACTCTGTACTGTTATTGTTTTTACCTGTACTACATCAATGCACTCTGTACTGACTCAGTGTAACTGCACTGTGTAATGAATTGACCTGTATGATCGGTTTGCAAGACAAGTTTTTCACTGTACCTTGGTACAAGTGACAATAATAAACAATACCAATAGCTTAATTAGTCCAGCACAACAGTGTGAAGGGTCTGTTCCTGTGCTGCACTGTTCTACGGTCTATGACACTGATCCCAACAGTACCACGCCGAGCTCTGTTTCAATAATGAGGAAGGTCTCGACAGGGTTGATGTGGAGGGAAGTGTTTTCTCTCATGGGAGAATCGAGAACCAGGTCTCACTTCTTAAAAATAAGGTGAAGCGATTACTTTCTCTCTCTCAGTGGTGAGACAGTGGAAGACTCTTCCTCAAAGGGTGGCGGGGGCAGAAATTCTGAATATTTAAAGGCAAGGAGACAAAGATTCTGAAAACGCAAAGGAGGAGAGGTCAGTGAGAGATTGGCAGGGTGGAGAGGCATTTGCAGCAGAAGCTTTGATTGGATGAGACAGTGAGGTAGGTTAGAGGGACAGAGTGGCGCACGCCTGCTGGTGAAACGGCCCCCACTTCCGCCTCGAGTTGGGAAGCGAACAGCAGGCAGGGCTCAGAGCTGGGTGTGGGTGTGGGTGTGGGTGGGGGAGGGAGGCTGGAGGAAGATCAGCATCATAGCAGTGGATTCGTGTTGCTGGGAGGAAGGGGGTGATTACACGGAAGGAGGAACAAGCCAGGCAGAGCGCAGATCACTTCTGCATTTTGGGAAGCCAGGCCGGCTCGCAGAGGGGAAGCTGCACCTCTTCCTCTTCCGGGAAACAGGTGACTCAGCACCTTCCCTGCTGAGTCACCGCTCTCCACCCCAGAATTAACTGCCCCCCCAGTACTGTACCCCGGTGTTATACAGCGACAGACCCGTCCCCACCGGTACCGTACCCCAGTGTTATACAGCGACAGACCCGTCCCCACCAGTACTGTACCCCGGTGTTAGACAATGACAGACCCGTCCCCACCAGTACCGTACCCTGGTGTTATACAGCGACAGACCCGTCCCCACCAGTACTGTACCCCGGTATTATACAGCGACAGACCCGTCCACACCGGTACTGTACCCCGGTATTATACAGCGACGGACCCATCCCCACCAGTACCATACCCCAGTGACATACAGTAACATACCAGTCCCCCCCAGTACAGTAGCCAGGTGTTACACAGCGACAGACCTATCCGCACCGGTACCATACCCCGGTGTTATACAGCAACAGACCCATCCCCACCTGTACCGTACCCCGGTGTTATACAGTGGCAGACCCGTCCCCACCGGTACTGAACCCCGGTGAGATTGATGTCCCCCAGGACGTTGTATGTTGGGGAAGGGTGTGAGGGGGGGCGGGGGTGGGCATCAAACATAAGTTTAAGGCCAGATGTTTACAGTAGTCCTCAGAGAGAGTGACGTCTATCTGTGAACCAGAGCCAGCTGTGTGCCGGAGCCTAGTGCCTCCTGGTGTGGCCTGCAGACTGGGTCCTGTGTTGGTGCAGACAGGCTGCTCATTGTGGTCTCTGACAGCTCGTTCCCTCTCTCACCGCTGCCACCCCCCCCCCCCCCCCCACCCCCACCCCACCACAGTGACAGAATACGGAGTGCACACACACACACAGAGTTCAATAGCACATGTGCCTTGGAATCTGCTAATTCCCGTGCACCAAGTTGTGCTCCTCCCCAAAGCCTGGAAATCCCCCTCTCGTTCCCACCCCGCGCAGAAGAAAATTGGGGATATCTTAATCACACTTGGTCACATCTGCAATCTCTCACGTTGGGCCCCGTCAGTCCCAAGGCACAACCCACATCAATGGCCCGTCCTAACTCCAATGTTCAGTGAGTGGTGTTTAGAGAGGGTCTGTCCCTCGGACAGAGGAAGTACCCTGAGAGAGGAGGAAGCCTGGGGAGAGGAGAGACCCCTCCCCAGTGAGAAGAGGGACCCCGGGGAGAAGGGTGACCCCTCCCAGGGAGAGAGTGGACCTTGCGGAAAAGAAGGGATCTGTCCCCAGGGAGAGGAGGGACTCTGGGGAGAAGAGGGATCTGCGGGATACAACGCCCTGGGGTTACAATGAGACCCGTTTCCCACCCCACCGCCCACCCCGTCAGCGAGAGGTCCCTCGGGAGAAGGGTGTGACAGATTCTGACAGGAAGGAAGGAAGTCGGGGACGGCTGCTTCAATATCAGACGAGGACACAGCTGGGGCCTCGACCGAGGCTCCTCCACGGTACTCACCCTGCACCACAACCATAGCAGCCGTCCAGCCTCGAGCAACAAACTGAACGCTCAGCTTCCCCTCTCGCCGACAACAGCCACGGACGTGTCACGACACATCAGGCAGCCGCTTCTCATCGAGCCACCCTTGCTCCTGGTTCCACCCCCCCCCACCGCCCAGCATGGTTCTGCGCTGATTTCCAAACCACACTGGAATTCACAGTAGGAAATTGTGCAAGTGACCCCTTCGTATTTACCAGCCCCCCCCCTCCCCCATTACTGACCCGTGATGGGCTGCTGATCCTTACTCCAGTTTACGGGACGAACAGTCCGGGCACATTAAGGGCTTTTTTTTAAAATCCCAAACTGTGTTCCCGACTCGATCTGCCCGCGGGAGACAAGTCACTGCGCCCGAGCGTGCGTGCTGGAAGTGAAAGTTGCCGGGCTGTTTGGCTGCATGAGGCATCGCGCCTAACCCGGGGAAGCAGCGGACGTGCCCGGCTGACTCAGAGGTGGTGAATGATCCTCTGACGCGCGCTTGCAGGTGCGAGGGGAACCTCTCGGCTGCTGCGGTGGGAGCGGGGTGAGGGGTGCCGGCACAGAGAGGGTGGGGGGGGGGGGATGTGAGGAGATGTGATGGGTGGGGAGAGGGGCTAGAAATAGAGGGATCCGTTCCACAGGGAGAGGGGGCGATGCTGGGGAGAGGCAGCACCCAGGGGAGAGGGGGGTCATGTCCCACAGAGAGAGGGCAGCACCCTGGGGAGAGGCAGCACCCAGGGGAGAGGGGGGTCATGTCCCACAGAGAGAGGGCAGCACCCTGGGGAGAGGCAGCACCCAGGGGAGAGGGGGGTCATGTCCCACAGAGAGAGGGCAGCACCCTGGGGAGGGGCGGGACCCGTCTGCCAGTCAAGGGCAGCACCCATGGGAGATGAGGGACCTGTTCCCCATATGTCGGGGGCAGCACCCAGGGGAGAGGGGGGTCATGTCCCACAGAGAGAGGGCAGCACCCCGGGGAGAGGCGGGACCCCCGGGTGGAGGCGGCTCCCTGAGGCGGGGCGGCCCCGCTCGTCCCCCCGGCTCCGGTCGCGCTGCTCTGAGGCGATGCGCCGGAGCTGGAGCGGGAACCGGGCCGCCGGTCGGTCCCTCACAGGCCCCGGCCTCCAGCTCCGGCCGCGGACTCGCAGCTCACCTCCAGCTCCAGCCCCAGCTCCATGTCGCGGCCCGGCTCCCCCGCCGTCTCCGAGGCCCCGGTGTTCGGAGGCGGCCGGTTCCCGGGGGTGGGAGGGGCGTCACAGCGCCCCGGCGGTCGGGAGGTATCACTACAGCGCCACCTGAGGGGGCGTCACAGCGCCGCCGGCGGTCGGGAGGTATCACTACAGCGCCACCTGAGGGGGCGTCACAGCGCCGCCGGCGGTCGGGAGGTATCACTACAGCGCCACCTGAGGGGGCGTCACAGCGCCGCCGGCGGTCGGGAGGTATCACTACAGCGCCACCTGAGGGGGCGTCACAGCGCCGCCGGCGGTCGGGAGGTATCACTACAGCGCCACCTGAGGGGGCGTCACAGCGCCGCCGGCGGTCGGGAGGTATCACTACAGCGCCACCTGAGGGGGCGTCACAGCGCCGCCGGCGGTCGGCGGTCGGGAGGTATCACTACAGCGCCACCTGAGGGGGCGTCACAGCGCCGCCGGCGGTCGGCGGTCGGGAGGTATCACTACAGCGCCACCTGAGGGGGCGTCACAGCGCCCCCAGCGGTCGGCAGGTATCAATACAGCGCCACCTGAGGGGGCGTCACAGCGCCGCCGGCGGTCGGGAGGTATCAATACAGCGCCACCTGAGGGGGCGTCACAGCGCCGCCGGCGGTCGGGAGGTATCACTGCAGCTCCATCGCCAGCAGCTGAGGCGCGGGCCCGCTGGCCGCCCGCGGAATCACCGCACCCGCAGTTCTGACGGAAGGTCCCCGACCCGGAACGTTAACCGATCTTTTCCGTAATTTTCCGTTTCCATTCACTGTCCCTCCGGCTGAGAAGTGGGGGGGGGGGGGGGAGGGGGGCGCTGGACTGCAGCGCCGCCGGCGGCCGGGAGGAGTTAGTGCACCGGCCGAGGGTTCTCCCGCAGCGCCGCCGGCGGCCGGGAGGAGTCAGTGCACCGGCCGAGGGCTCTCCCGCAGCGCCGCCGGCGGCCGGGAGGAGTCAGTACACCGGCCGAGGGTTCTCCCGCAGCGCCGCCGGCGGCCGGGAGGAGTCAGTGCACCGGCCGAGGGCTCTCCCGCAGCGCCGCCGGCGGCCGGGAGGAGTCAGTGCACCGGCCGAGGGCTCTCCCGCAGCGCCGCCGGCGGCCGGGAGGAGTCTGTGCACCGGCTGTGGGCTTCGCTACGGGTCCCAAGCTGACCGACGAGCCGGTCGTGGGGACGGGTGGCTGGGCAGTTGGTGGGGTGGGGCACACCCTCTGCCCTTAACACTGGGCTGCTGCCTGCGCCCATGGGGCGGGCTTGAGCTTCTCAGCACCAGCCCCACATCTCCCACTCCTGGCCCCACACTGGGAATGAAAGGGTTAACGTCTGATGTCTCTGCGCCTGAGCTCCATGGAGTTCAGGATAAGGGGGGAAAACTCACTGCAACCCACCGGACACTGAAAGGCCTGGATAGAGCGGACGTGGAGAGGATGTTCCCATCAGTGGGAGAGTCCGGGAGCCGAGGGCACAGCCTCAGGATAAAGGGACGTCCCTTTAGTTCTAGAGATGAGGAATTTCTTCAGCCAGAGGGCTGTGGAGGCCAAGTCATTGGGTGTATTGAAGGCAGAGATCGATAGGTCCTCGATTGGTGAGGGGGGGTGCGGGGACACCGTACCTCCAGCTGAGGGGTTGGACCACAGTGCCGCCAGCGGGCAGGAGCTGCTCTCTCCTCCCTTCCCTCCCCAGCTTTTGACTCCATCTACCAATCACCCCCTTCCTCATCTGGATCCACCTGTCGCTTACTCACCCCTCCCCCCCCCCCCCCCCCCCCCCCCCGTGCACAGGCCACCTCCCTCTCTCTCTCTCTCGGTCCAGACCCGAAACGTCGACTGTCCGTTCCACCCCTCCCAGATGCCGCCCGACCCGCTGAGCTCCTCCAGCAGATTGTTCGTTGCTCCAGCCTCCAGCGGCTGCAGTCTCTTGTGTCTCTTTCTGCCAGGGCTCGATCGGCCTGATGCAGGGAGGTCAGATAGTTTGGGGTCAATAGGATCACCTTTCATTCTCCGAAACTCTGGTGTGTACTGGCCCAGTCTGCTTAATGTCTTGATGCAACAAACCTGCCAAGCCAGGAACCGATCCGGCCAACCTTGTATTTAGTTATTGTTTTCCCTTGTACGACCTCAATGCACTGTGTAATGAATTGATCTGTACAATTGGTATGCAAGACAAGTTTTTCACTGTACTTGGTGTTGGTTTATTATTGTCACTTGGACTGAGATACAGTGAAAAACTTGTCTTACAAACCGATCGTACAGGTCAATTCATTACACAGTGCAGTTACATTGAGTTAGTACAGAGTGCATTGATGTAGTACAGGTTAAAACAATAACAGTACAGAGTAAAGTGTCACAGCTACAGAGAAAGTGCAGTGCAATAAGGTGCAAGGTCACAACAAGGTAGATCGTGAGGTCAGAGTCCATCTCATTGTATAAGGGAACCATTCAATAGTCTTATCACAGTGGGGTGTCCTTGAGCCTGGTGGTACGTACCCTCAGGCTCCTGTATCTTCTACCTGATGGAGAGAGAATGTCCCGGGTGGGTGGGGTCTTTGATTATGCCGGCTGCTTCACCAAGACAGCGAGAGATACATACAGAGTCCGTGGAGGGGAGGCTGGTGTCTGTGACGCGCTGGGCCGCGTCCCCTCGGTACATGTGACAATAATAAACCAACACTAAACCTTGCTGCACTCTCTCCATTCTTCCTGTGGAGGGGAGACCAGATGTCCAGAATATTCCAAAGCAGTCTCTCCAATTCTCCATACAACCGGAGCAAGTGGTCCCTTGTACTCCAGTCCTCTGGCAGTAAATTCCTTGCTAAACTTGTATGTTAACTGTAAGTGACTTGTGTACAGGAGTGCCCAAGTCCCTACCCCACTACTGACGTCAGGTGAACCAGTCCATAGTTCCCCATTTCCCCTCTCCTGCTGACAGTGGGGTTACCTTTGACAGCTTCGTCTGTGGGAACTATTCTGGAACCCATGGAATCTTGGACGATGAGGGCTCCCGCCGTCACCTCCTTCAAAGCCCTGGGTTGTAGGTCATCGGGTCCTGGGATTTCTCGTCCCTCAGTCCCAGTAATTTGCTGCAATAACATCAATTTCCTTAGCTCCCGTACCCTCTGAACCCGCATCGCTCCTGTATTTTCAGGTTTCCTGTGAAGCCAGAAACAAAACAGTCGTTCCATATCCCTGGTATAATTTCTCCTGTCACACGCTGTAAGGACCCACGTTAACTTTTGCTAATTATTCCCTCCACGCTCCAAGCAATGAAATCCCAGCCAGCCCAACCTCTCACTATGTCAATTCCTCGAGTCCTGGCAACATCCTTGTAAAGCTCCTCTACACCCTTTCCAATTTAAATAATATCTTTCCTACAGCAGGGTGACCAAAACTGAACACAATATTACAAATGCAGCCTCACCAACTGCAACATAACATCCCAACTCCTGCACTCAGTGCCCCGACTGATGAAGGCTAGAGTGCCAAACGCCTTCTTCACCCCTCTGTCTACCTGCAGTGCCACCTCACGGAACCGTGTACTTGTACTCCTGGGTCCCTCTGTTCTGCAACACTACCCAGGGCCCTACCGTTCACTGTGAAATTCCTACCTTGATTTGACTTCCTGAACTGTAACACATCGCACTTACCTGAATTAAACTCCATTTGCCATTCGTCAGCCCACTTACCCAGCTGATCAAGACCCCCCTCCCCCATAACCGTAAGCAAAGACACCCCCCCCCCCCACCCCGGACATTCTCTCTTCTCCCCACTCCTATCGGGCAGAAGGTACAAAAGCCTGAAAGCACGTACCACCAGGCTCAAGGACAGCTTCTATCTCGCTGTTATAAGATTATTGAATACGATAAGATGGACTCTTGACCTCACATCTACCTCGTTGTGACCTTACACCTTATTGTCTGTCTGCCTGCACTGCACTTTCTCTGTAACACTTTATTCTGCATTGTTAGTTTTCCCTTGTACTACCTCAATGCCATGTGACAATAATAAACCAATTTACCTATTTGATATCCTTCTTCACTGCCTTTGATGTCAGCTCTTAACAGGCCTCGCTCCAAGCTGTTGAGGAAAGTTCAGAATTGCTAACAGGCAATCAAGACGGGGCCCGTTTAGGTGAACAGGCAGCTGAAGGTTAGAGTGTGTCACTGTTGTGATTAAGGGACATGGTTAACCCTACCTTATTTCAGGGTCTATCCAGTTTCCTCTCTCTGATGGGCAGTCAGCATGGATGAGAAGGGCCGAAGGGCCTGTTTCTGTGCTGGACAACTCCACGGCTGGGACATGCTTGTACAATTTTGTTCTTTTATTTGTTCCTTTGCCCACTTTTAATGAACGTCAAGCACCAGCTGACACTAATCCCATTTACCAGCACTTAGAACACAGAACAGCACAGGAACAGGCCCTTCGCCCTACCATGTTGTGCCAAACTAAATTGGTAATTAAATGCCTAACTAAACTGACCCCTTCTGCCAGCACAACATCCAAATCCCTCCAGTCTCTGCACATTCATGGGCTTATTTGAGGGCCTCTTAAATGTCTCTATCGTATCTGCCTCCACCCCCACCCCAGGCAGCACATTCCAGGCACCCACCACTCTCTGTGTAAAAAAACTTGCCCCACACACCTCCTTTGAACTTTCCCCCTCTCACCTTGAATACACGCCCTCTAGCATTAGACATTTCGACCCTGGGGGACAAAGATAGTGGCTGTCTCTCTCTTATAAACCTCCATCAGGTCTCCCCTCAGCCTCTGCCGCTCCAGAGAAAACAACTCAAGTTTGTCCAACCTCTCCTTATAGCACATGCCCTCTAATCCAGGCAGCATCCTGGTGAACCTCCTCCGCACCCTCTCCAAAGCCTCCACATCCTTCCTGTAATGGGGAGACCAGAACTGAATGCCATACTCCAGGTGTGGCCTGACCAGAGTTTTATAAAGCTGCAACGTAACTTCCCGACTCTTGAACTCAGTGCCTCGACTAACAAAGGCAAGCGTGCCGTATGCCTTCTTTACCATCCTGTCAGCCTGTGCAGCCAACTTCAGGGAGCTATGGACTTGGACCCCTCCGTATGTCAACACTGTGGACTTGGTCCCGAACTCTCTCTGCCTCAGCGGTTCAAGCGCTTGTCAAGATGCTGCTTAGATGTTGCGAGAGTCTCTGCCTCCACCGCCCCCCCGGGCAGCGCGTTCCAGATTCCAACACCCCCACCCCTCTGGGGGAAAAGATTCCTCCTCAGATATCCTCTTGGAACCTAAATGTGGTTTCGAACGCCTCTGCTCGAGGGTTTCCTCCTCCCTGCGCCCCTCACGGTGTTGTGCACCTCCATCACGTCCCCTCGGAAGTTCTGCCCTCAGACACCTGGGCCTGAGCTCTGGAATTCCCTCCCTCCCTCCCTCCCTGACCCTCTCCACCTCCTCCACACATCTCACCTGAGGAACAGCTCGAGTCAAGTTATGTCTGAACCCATCTCCGGGTGAAACAGCGCAGGGCGGTTGTGCGTTAAAAGCTCGGGACTCTCTCCCCCGCGGAGAGTCATAGAAAGATCCAGGCCCTTCGGCCCACCGAGTCCCTGCAGGCCATTCACACCCATCCCATTTCATTCTCACCACATTCCCGTCAACTCCCCCCCCCCCACCAGGTTTTACCCCCTCACACACGCACTAGGGCGGCAATTTACAGCGGCCGATCAATGCACCAACCCCACGCGTTGTTGGGATGTGGGAGGGAACCCATGTGGTCACAGGGAGAGGGTGCAGACTCCACACACACACACACACACACACACACACACACACACACACACACCGAGCACCGGAGGTCGGGATCGAACCCGGGTCTCTGGGGCTGGGAGGCAGCGGCTCTACCCGCCGCGCCACTGGACGGCCCTCGCGCACAGGCTGTCAGGAGGACGTAGAGGGTCACTGGGTACTGTCCGGACAGGTATCGAGCCCAAGGTTGGATCTTACAGAGGGGCTGATTACTGCATTCCCGGTGCCCAGGAATGCACAAAGGTTGGCACTGGCATTCTCCAGCCAACATCATAGCCACTCAGCACAGAAACAGGCCGTTCGGCCCAGCTGCTCCATACCGACCAAGATTCCCATCTCAGCTCGGCCCATATCCCTCTGATCCTTTCCCATCCGTGGACCTGTCCAAGTACCTTTTAAATGTTGTTAATATACCCGCCTCACCCACTCCCTCCAGCAGCTCGTTCCACATACGGACCACCCTCTGGGTGAAAAAGTTGCCCCTCAGGTTCCCCTCTCACCTTAAACCTGTGCCCTCTAGTTCTTGATTCCCCAACCCCAGGAAAAAAAACTGTGCACAAGTACATGGTTCCCTGAAAGTGGCTTCACAGGTAGACAGGGTGAAGGTGACGTTTGGCACGCTGGGCTTCATCGGTCAGGGCGTTGAGTGTACAAGTTGGTGAGGACGCACTTGGAGTATTGTGTTCAGTTTTGGTCACCCTGCTGTAGGAAAGATACCATTAAGCTGGAAAGAGCGCAGAGGGAGATTTACGAGGATGTTGCCGGGACTCGAGGGACTGCATTATAGGGAGAGATTGGACACACTGGGACTTCATTCCTTGGAGTGTAGGTGAGTGAGGGGTGATCTTATAGAGGTGTATAAAATCACGAGGGGCATCGATCGGGTGAATGCACACAGTCTTTTTCCCAGGGTTGGGGAAACTAGAGGGCACAGGTTTAAGGTGAGAGGGGAGAGATTTAATGGGAACCTGAGGGGCAACTTTTATTTTTAAACACAAAGGGTGGTTTGAACGTGCAAGGAACTGCATGATAAAGACAGGTACAGTAACCTTTAAAAGACACTTGGCCAGACACGGATAAGAAAGGTTTAGAGGGACAGGTCCAAACGCAGGCAAACAGGACTGGCTGGGATGGGAATCCTGGTTAGCACGGACCAGTTGGGCCGAAGGGCCTGTCTCCGTGCTGTGCGTCTCTCTGACCTGGAACAGTTAACTGCTTGAAGCAGCATATGGACTCCAGCCCTAGCAAGGAACAAGAGTGCGGGTTAAAATGTAGATTTCTTTGTAATTTTGCTTTTTTTTAAAACATGTAACAGTAAATGTTAACAAAAAATAATCTTTTACAAAAGTTATACAATAAAAAAAATTAACCATCAGCTCTGCATGACAAACTCTCGCAACGACACATCCTGATACAAGTCCACAGGACACAGTGGGGCTGGTGGGACATCGGGCAGGGAACCGGGGGGGGGGCTTGCCGTGGGTGCCAGCGCGGAGGAGGGTGCTCCAGGCTTCGTCACGGCCACAGAGGGCTTCCGGGAAAGGATGGAGCAGGGACGGCGTGCAGTGGGACCAGATCGTCACACGGTCCAGCGGGGAAAAGCCCAGCTGAGGGACAGGGGCCACTGCCAGAGTTCCTCAGCGGGAGGACGAGAGGAGGGGGGGGGAGTACGGGGGGCAGAGAGAGGGGAGGAATGTTTGGAACCCTCCAGCCTGGCAGGAATTGGGGGGAGACGGCGATAGGGAGGCTCCAGGCAGTTGAGATAATGAGGGCAACAGGGCTCAGGAGCAGAACCACCCTCCCAGCTCCCCTTGCCCTGTTCCTACCTCGAAAGGACCTTCTGATGGATTCAGGGTGGGTGGTTGAGGGCAGATTTAGAGGGGCTAGTCTCCATACTGGCTGAGGGAGGGGTCTCAGGAGATTCAACGCCCTCTGCCCTCACTGCTCAGGTGGGTGGGTGAGGGTGGGGGGGAACGGTCTGCCCTTGCAGATTCCCCACACCGACAGCAACTGCAGCACTGGCTTCACACACGGTGGTCAGTTCTGGGGGGAGGGGGAATCAGCCGGGGTACCTGCTCCCCATCACTGCCCAGTGACCCCGGGGTTAGAGAGAGAGGGGGAATCAGCCAGGGTTCCTGCTCCCCATCGACCGGAGGCTTTGATGATGTGGTTCTGTGCGGGGGGTACATGTCGGCTGGCATTGGATGCCCTGCCCTGGCAGCGTGGGTCCACACAAGGACTGCGGGCACCCAGGGGTGTCCTTGGAAGAACTCTGCTCGGCTCCCACGGACTGCGGGGACCACCGTCCGCTTGGAGAGGGGTGGAGGGGTTGTGATTAGCCGAGCCCATCGACCGTCTGGCATCATTCACAGCACACATTAACATTGCATAGCTTGGAGAATACTTTAAACAACTTCCATATATTACATTATCTACAGTATATACACACTCACACACACGCACATGCACACACAAATCCCAGCGTGGCACAGCACACAACCCACTCTCTGCAACACGGCCTCAGGAGCAGCAGGTAACCACAGCCACTCCCCACGCACACAGCACTGGTGGGAAGTGTGGACACAGACAGACAGACAGGGGGCGAGGCAGGCAGAACAAACAAGGGTTTAATACAGATGCAGAGTAAAGGGGACAGACAGAGAGAGATCGAGACAGAGAGAGGGCGAAGGGGGTCAGAGCAGGCAGACACCAGGAGGAGGACATCACTGCGCTGAGGAATGTATGTGGAATTTGAAGGCACTGTTTGAGGAAGCAGTGATGGCGATGATCCCAGTGTCCAGTGGTGAGGAAGGAGGCTCCTGTAGTGAACACAAACTAACCACAAAGTCTTCAAAAGTTCCGTACCAGTGCTCGGGGGGAAATCCCCAAATGATCTGGTCCCCACCGGTACCGTACCCCGGTGTATTACAGCAACAGACCCGTCCCCACCAGTACCGTACCCCGGCGTTATACAGTGACAGACCCGTCCCCACCGGTACTGTACCCCGGTGTTATACAGTGACAGACCCATCCCCACCGGTACTGTACCCCGGTGTTATACAGCGACAGACCGGTCCCCACCGGTACTGTATCCCGGCGTTATACAGTGACAGACCCATCCCCACCGGTACTGTACCCCGGTGTTATACAGCAACAGACCCGTCCCCACCGGTACTGTACCCCGGTGCTATACAGCGACAGACCCGTCCCCACCGGTACTGTACCCCGGTGTTATACAGTGACAGACCCGTCCCCACCGGTACTGTATCCCGGTGTTATACAGTGACAGACCCGTCCCCACCGGTACTGTACCCCGGTGTTATACAGCGACAGACCCGTCCCCACCGGTACTGTACCCCGGTGTTATACAGCGACAGACCCGTCCCCACCGGTACTGTACCCCGGTGTTATACAGCGACAGACCCGTCCCCACCGGTACTGTACCCCGGTGCTATACAGCGACAGACCCGTCCCCACCGGTACCGTACCCATATTATGAAAATCCGAAAGCTTTATCCCGACACAGGGATTCACTGCAACAAGTCACCAAGTGTCTGTGGTCATTGAACTGACACCGAGAACTTTAACCCAGTGAGATCAGGGAGGCATCACAGGTACACACCGCGGAGTTAGCAGCCACATCTCAACCAGCTGATTGACCTGTACTGTGGGGCAGGGGATGGGAAGATCCCAGCACAATTAGGTGGGAGCAGGGAACCCCCTCTCCCCCCTACCCCCACCCACCAGCTCTAGGGTAACCTCTACAGACCCTGCTCGCTCACGGGGACTGGGGCAGGGGACCAGGGTCTCTGCTGGTGTCACCCGGGGCATGGACCCCCAAGGCACTGCCCTGTCCATCACCTGTAGCGCCGTGACTGTATCCCCTCTCCCTCCCCCCCCGCCCCCCCCAATCCCTCACCTCCTACCTCCCCCTCTTCCCCCAGGAACTCCCAGACACCGGTCCCCTGCTCCCATGCCACTCCCTCATCCCCACCAATCCCACCCCCAACCCCTTCAATAAGTGCTGGCTTTCCCATTAAACACCGGACACATCGCTCCACAGCAAACATCGACACCTCTCTCTCTCTCACAGAAGAAACACCAAGCCCTCCCTCCCTCCCTCAGTCGCTTCCATAATACAGCGTAATAATACACGGTATTTACACTGGGTGGACCTCCGTCGGTCCGTGCTGGAGGGCAGCGAGCGATCGGCGCACGCCCTGGGGCTGTTGTCCGATGACCAGGCCCCCACTCGCCTTTCCGGCCTCGGCACCCCCGAGGGTCCCGTCTCCGACGGCCTTGGGCTGAGGGTGCGGAGGGAGGCAGACAACCCCCACACCCCGCCGCTACAGCCGGTCGGTCCGGAAGGTATCCTCGACAGTGGGGTCGGACAGGAGGGTCATGTCGGGGTCGTTGAGCATGCTCAATCCGTCCAAGGTCAGGGGCTCCACCTTCAGCTCGTCATCCAGCGGGTACTGGGAATCGAGCTCGAAGCCCGGCACGCCCGCCAGGGCGCTGGTGATCTCCTTGGAGAAGCCGGGCGGGGAGTCGCCTGTGGGGAGAGAGGGGCAAGAGGTGGGGTGAAAAGGGGGCGAGAGGAGGGGTGAAAGGGGGGCAGGAGGTGGGTGAAAGGGGGGCAGGAGGTGGGGCACTCCCTCCTCGGGGACGGGTGGGATGGGGAGGGGAGGGGCAGCAGGGACAGAGGGATGGGGGACGTACAGGGGGACGGGACGGGACGGGGGAGTGGGGGGATGGATGACGGGGGGATGGACAGACGGGGGGGGGAGGGACAGGAGGGACGGACGGACAGTGGGGGGGAGGGAACGGGACAGACGGACAGTGGGGGGGGGGGAACGGGACAGACGGACAGTGGGGGGGGGAACGGGACGGACGGACAGTGGGGGGGGGGGATCGGGACAGACGGACAGTGGGGGGGGGATCGGGACAGACGGACAGTGGGGGGGGGGATCGGGACAGACGGACAGTGGGGGGGGGGATCGGGACAGACGGACAGTGGGGGGGGGGATCGGGACAGACGGACAGTGGGGGGGGGAAATGGGACGGCCGGGGGGAGGGAGTGACCAGTGGTCACAGCAGGTACCTGTGAGGATGATGTCGGGGATGGTGCCCGTGCGTGTGGAGCAGTACAGGTTCTGCTTGCTGAGCGGCGGGGGTTCCCGGAGCAGCGGGCTGCTCCCCATCAGGCCCTCGGTGTGGGGTAAGGAGTTCCCCACATCTCCACAGAACAAGGAGCTGTTCAGGTTGGCTGTCGTTGCATCTGATTTGTACTGATCGGGCAGGTGGGAGGGGAGAGAAGAGAGGGAGGGGAGAGGAGGGGGGAGGGGAGGGGGGGAGGTGGGGGAGGGGGGGAGAGGGGGAGAGGGGGAGAGGGGGGAGAGGGGGGAGAGGGGAGAGGGGGGAGAGGGGAGAGGGGAGAGGGGAGAGGGGAGAGGGGGGGGGAGAGGGGAGAGGGGGGAGGAGAGGGGAGAGGGGGGAGGAGAGGGGAGAGGGGGGAGGAGAGGGGAGAGGGGGGAGGAGAGGGGAGAGGGGGGAGGAGAGGGGAGGAGAGGGGAGGAGAGGGGGAGGGGGAGAGGGGGGAGGGGGAGAGGGGGGAGGGGGAGAGGGGGGAGGGGGAGAGGGGGGAGGGGGAGAGGGGGGAGGGGGGAGGGGGGAGGGGAGAGTGGGGAGGGGGGAGGGGGGAGGGGGAGGGGGGAGGGGGGAGGGGGAGGGGGAGAGGGGGAGAGGGGGAGAGGGGGAGAGGGGGAGAGGGGGGAGGGGGAGAGGGGGAGAGGGGGGAGGGGGAGAGGGGGGAGGGGGGAGGGGGAGAGGGGGGAGGGGGGAGGGGGGAGGGGGAGTGGGGGGAGGGGGAGAGGGGGGAGGGGGAAGGGGGGGAGAGGGGAGAGGGGAGAGGGGGGAGGGGAGAGAGGGGAGGGGAGAGAGGGGAGGGGAGAGAGGGAGAGGGAGAGGAGGGAGAGGGAGAGGAGGGAGAGGGAGAGGAGGGAGAGGGAGAGGAGGGAGAGGGAGAGGAGGGAGAGTATGGGGGAATAGAGAGCGAGGGGCGGTGAAGGGGGGAGGGATGTAGACAATTAATGTCTTTGAGTGAACAGGGCGTTCACGCACACACAGAAACACAGCCTCTCCCCCCCGCTCTAATACATGGGGACGGACACCGCCCGGAACAGGTGGCACCGGGCCGTGGCCCAGAACAGGCAGTGCCAGCCCAATGACGTCTGGGATCGGTGTCCATCTCGGATCGAACCTTGGGCTCTGCCGGTTACCGCCCCCCGCCCAAGTCCAGACGTGGGAAGGGGAGGGACCTGCTCCTCCTGCCAAGCCTCAGTGGCTGCTCCCCGGCCCTCACACAAGACCCAGGCCTGTTACAGGCCCTTTGGCCCACTGCCTCTGTACTGGCCCTCTACACAAACCCTGGACAGCCAGGTGCCTTCCACCTCGAAGCCCACTGCAGTCGTCCTGTGACCCAGTTACAATGGGCAGCGGGAGTGGGCAAACCCCGTCACCAAAGCCCTTCCCCTCCCAACCAGGGGCAGTACTCACACTGAGGGGTCCGGGTGCCGGCTGGGAGGAGGAGGGCAGTGACGATGGCTGCTGGTGGTGCTGAACAGTGTTGGTATGAGGTTGCTGGAACGTTGGTGGCTTCTGCTGCTGGTAGGGCTGCTGGAACGGCTTCTGCTGGGGCTGCTGGTAACCCGACTGCTGGGATCCCGTCTGCTGGTAACCTGGCTGTGGCTGCTGGTAGCCTGTCTGCTGGGAGCCTGTCTGCTGGGAGGACTGGGACTGTTGGTAGCCTGTCTGCTGGGAGGATTGTGACTGCTGGTAGCCTGCCTGCTGGGACTGGGACAGTTGGAAACTTGTTTGCTGGGACTGGGACAACTGGAAATTTGTCTGCTGGGAGGGATGGGATTTGTGATAGCCTATGTGCTGGGATTGGGATGGTTGGAAACTTGTCTGCTGGGATAGTTGGAAACTCTGCTGGGATGGTTGATAACCTGTCTGCTGGGATTGGGATGGTTGATAACCTGTCTGCTGGGATTGGGATTGTTGATAACCTGTCTGCTGGGATTGGGATTGTTGATAACCTGTCTGCTGGGATTGGGATGTCTGGAAACTTGTCTGCTGGGATTGGGATTGTTGATAACCTGTCTGCTGGGATTGGGATTGTTGATAACCTGTCTGCTGGGATTGGGATGTCTGGAAACTTGTCTGCTGGGATTGGGATGGTTGGAAACTTGTCTGCTGGGGTGGTTGGAAACCTGTCTGCTGGGATTGGGATGGTTGAAAACCTGTCTGCTGGGGAGTCTGGGTCTTTTGGTAGCCCGTCTGCTGGGATTGGGATGGTTGATAACCTGTCTGCTGGGATTGGGATGGTTGATAACCTGTCTGCTGGGATTGGGATGGTTGATAACCTGTCTGCTGGGATTGGGATGGTTGGAAGCCGGCCTGCTGGTACGCCTTCTGCTGGCAGAAAGGATAGGGTGGCAACTGCTGGTCTATGGAGAGGCTGCTGGTGTCCAAGGGAATACCCTGGGAGCAGAGAGGAGAGAGTTAGACCTGCAGAGTGGGAGAGACGTCCCAAGCCCCTGCTGCCCCCGAACTCACAAGCCCAGTTAACCACCCCCCCGTCACTAAACACCCACCGTACCCCTCCCCACACACCCCAGTGTAGTGTGCACCATCCACCGCCCCACCAACCTCTGTCCCGACGTGTTCTGCTGAGTTCCAGCACTTGGCGAGAGAAGAGTTTTATTTATTAAGTTTACTAGCATTTTTTGCCTACCCCTAAACTGCCTCTCAAGCAGGAGGGGCTGCAGTCCTTCTGGGGGAGGTGCTCCAGCGGTACTCCCGGGGGAGGGAGTTCTGGGGATTTAGACCCGGTGATGGTGAAGGAACAGCCTATGTGTTTCCCAGTCGGGATGGTGGAGGGGGAACCTGCGGGTGGTGGCGTTCCCACTGCCCTCAGCAGGAGAGGAGGGGGTTTGGGAGGAGCTGTCAGCGTAACTGTGGTGCATTTTGTAGCCGCTGTGGTGGAGGGAGGGGAGTGGACAGGGTGCCGACCGAGGGAGCTGCTGGGGTGTCCCGGGTGGTGTCGAGCCTCCTGAGAGTTGTGGGAGCCGCACTCACCCAGGGAGGTGGGGAGTGTCCCGTCACACTCCTGACCTGTAGATACGGGGAAAGGTAATGTGGCGGATGTGGAGTGCATGGACTAACTCCACCCAGGGAGGTGGGGAGTGTCCCGTCACGCTCCTGACCTGTAGATACAGGGAAAGGTAATAGAGTCATAGAGCACTACACCACTGAAACAGGCCATTAGGCCTATCTAGTCCATGCTGACCTGATCGGGTGCTCTGGTTTCCTCCCACATTCCAAAGACGTACAGGTCAGGAATTTGTGGGCGTGCTATGTTGACACTTGTGGGCTGCCCCCAGAACACACTACGCAAAAGATGCATTTCACTGTGTGTTTCGATGTACACGTGACTGATAGACATATCTTCTGCCTAGTCCCATCTACCTGCACCCGGACCATATCCTTCTAAACCTCTCTCACCCATGCACCTACCCAAACCTCTCTTAAATGAATTGAACCCACATCCACCACTTCCACTGGCAGCTCGTTCCACACTCGCACCACCCTCTGACTGAAGTAGTTCCCCCTCAGATTCCCCTTAAATATTTCACCTTTCACCCTAAACCTCTGACCTCTCATTCTAGTCTCACCCAACCTGAGGGGAAAAAGCCTGCATGCATTCACTATCTATTCCCCTCATAATTTTGTACACCTCTATAAAATCTCCCCTCATTCTCCTGCACTCCAGGGAATAAAGTCCAAACCTCTTCAACCTTTCCCTAGAACTCACGTCCTCAAGTCCTGGAGACATTTGTGTAAATTTTCTCTGCACTCTTTCAAGCATTGATATCCTTCCTGTAGGTAGGTGACCAGAACTGCACACAATACCCTAAATTCGGCCTCACTAACGTCTTGTACAACTTCAACACTACATCCCAACCCCTGTACTCAGTGCCCTGATTTACAAAGGCCAATGTGCCAAGAGCTCTCTTTACAACCCTATCTACCTGTGACACCACTTTCAAGGTACTATGGATCTGTATTCCCGGGTCCTGTGTTCTGCCGCACACCTCGGTGCCCTGCCATTCACTGTACAAGTCCTACCCTGGTTTGTCCTCCCAAAGCGCATCCCCTCACACGTGTCTGCATTAAACTCCATCTGCCGTCTTTCAGCCCATTTTCCCAGCTGGCGCAGATCACGCTGCAAGCTTTGAAAGCCTTCCTCGCTGTCCACTGCGCCCCCAATCTTGGTGTCATCTGCAAGTTTGCTGATCCAGTTTACCACATTATCATCGAAATCATTAATATAAATGATAAACAACAGCGGACCCAGCGCTGATCCCTGCGGCACACCACTAGTCACAGGCCTCCAGTCAGAGAGACAACCATCTACTACCACTCCCTGGCTTCTCCCCTTAAGCCAATGTTGAATCCAACTGGCTACTTCATCCTGAATGCCAAGCGACTTAACCTTCTGGGTCAGCCTCCCATGTGGGACTTTGTCAAAGGCCTTGCTGAAGTCCATGTGGACAACATTTATCACCTTTCCCTCATCGACCTTCTTGGTGACCTCCTCCAAAAACGCTATAGATTGGTTAGACGTGACCTGCCATGCACAAAGCCATGTTGACTACCCCTAATCAGGCCCTGTCTATCCAAATACTTATATACCCTGTCCCTCAGAATACCTCCCAATAATTTACCCACGACTGACGTCAGGCTCACCAGCCTATAATTTCCCAGCTTATTCTCAGAGCCTTTCTTGAACAATGGAACAACATTAGCTATCCTCCAGTCCTCCGGCACCTCACTCGTGGCTGAGGACGTTTTAAATATCTCTGCCAGGGCCCCTGCAATTTCTGCACCAGCCTCCCACAAGGTCCAGGGGGGATACCTTGTCAGGCCCTGGGGATTTATCCACCTTCATTCGCCTCAAGACAGCCAGCACCTCCTCTTCCGTAATCCGGATACAATCTATTACCTCACTACTCTCTTACCTCAGTTCTGTAGTCTCTGTGTTTGTAATCTGGCGGATGTGGAGTGCATGGACTAACTCCGCCCAGGCAAGTGCCTCAGATGCCCCTGCCCCGCCACGTTCCCCCGCGAATCACGCCCTTCCCTGCCCTGTGACCCCCAATGACGACCCCGTTCCCTCTTACCTGGGCGATGGACGAGAGGGTGGGAGACATGGTGGGCGAGAACTGTTTGGCGTGGGTCCTCCTGGAGTCAGGTCCGGACAGGACGAGGGGATTGAGTGGTGCCCGTCTCCTGGGCGAGGTGCTGAGGGAGGAGTGGAGGGGAGAGGCGCTCAGCGGTGACTGCTTGGGGGCCGGGGCCAACGAGGGGTTGCTGAGAGAGGTGTGGAGGGAGGAGCCGCTGAGCGAGGAGTGGAGGGAGGAGGTGCTCAACGACGACTGGAGGGAGGGGTTGCTGAGGGACGACTGCAGAGACATGTTGCTGAGGGACCCTTGCAGCGAGGAGGAGAGACCTGCAGAGAAGTTAGTAAAGCCATTAGTAAAGCCCCACACCACGCCAGGCAATGCAGCAAGGGTGCCACCCTGCAGATGCCCACTGTCCTGCCCAGCACCAAGTGTGAACGAACCCCCTTCAACAATGCACCATCCATCATTCCCAGACAGACACAGAGTCAGGCTCCCTCCGCACCGTCCCGTCACACACTCCCGGGGTCAGACACAGGGTGAGGCTCCCTCCGCACCGTCCCGTCACACACTCCCGGGGTCAGACACAGGGTGAGGCTCCCTCCGCACCGTCCCGTCACACACTCCTGGGGTCAGACATGTGGGAACGTCTCTCCTACCTGTGCCGTCGAAGCCGGAGGCCATCCTGAGGGAAGTGCCGAGGCCCAGCTGGGTCATGGTGCTGGCTAGGTTGCCGGTGCTGCTGCCCCCGCTGATCCCGCTGTAGGCCGACTCCTCGGGGTCCAGAGGCGTGGGCAGCGGAGACGGGAAGTGCAGGTTGGTGAGGTCCGGGAGGGAGCCACCTGTGTTCAGCGCCCCGGGAACATGTGACACCCCACCGGCCGCGTCCGGTGACGGGAAGAGGCTGCAAGGAACAAAGGTCCTGGTTAACGGCAGCTGAGGGGGTGGGGAGTGTCCCAGACCGGGTGGGGAGCATGCAGTTACCCCTCCCATCGAGCATGGGGCGGAGGGGGAGGTGTCCCAGAGCAGGGGGTGCGGTTACCCTTCCAATCCACCAGGGGGTGGGGTGTGTCCCAGAGCAGGGGGCGCAGCTACCCCTCCGATCCACCAGGGGGTGGGGGTGGGGTGCCTCAAGAGCGGTTGGGGGGGGGGGGTGTGGTTACCCCTCCAATCCACCAGGGAGCGGAGGTGTCCCAGAGAAGGGGTGCAGTTACCCCTCCGATCCACTAAGGGATGGGTGCCCCACACCAGGGGTGCAGTTACCCCTCCAAGCCAGCAGGAGGGTGTGGGGGGGTGGGGGGGCCTGTCCCAGAGCAGGAGGTGCAGTTACCCCTCCTATCCACCAGGGGACGGGCGTCCCGCACGGGGGGGTGGAGTTACCCCTCCGATCCAGCAGGGGACGGGTGTCCCGCACGGGGGGTGGGGGGTGCAGTTACTCCTCCTATCCAGCAGGGGACGGGCGTCCCGCACGGGGGGTGGGGGGGTGCAGTTACCCCTCCGATCCAGCAGGGGATGGGTGTCCCACACAGGGGGTGGGGGGGTGCAGTTACCCCTCCTATCCAGCAGGGGACGGGCGTCCCACACGGGGGGGGGTGGGGGGTGCAGTTACCCCTCCGATCCAGCAGGGGACGGGCGTCCCACACGGGGGGGTGGGGGGGTGCAGTTACCCCTCCGATCCAGCAGGGGCTGGGGGAAGGTCCATGTCCCACACTGGTCAGGTCAACGACCCTGATCCAGCAATGGGAGAGGGGAGGGGAACCTCTGGCAAGAACCAAGCCAACCCTCCCCGGTGCCCTCACCACCCCATTCACTTGCCCTATCTTGTTGCCTCGCCTCCACACGTCATCCTTCAGCTGGGCAGGCGGTGACCAGGCCATCGACTCCTCCAAGCCCTCCTGAGTCAACAACGTCCCTGGTTCAGAGAACAGCAGGCGGCCCTTGCTGTTGGGGGAGACGGAGAAAGCGTCAGCCTCCCCACTTCCCTCTTTCCGAGTCTCCCGCCCCAACCCCTGCAGCCGCCCCTGTCCTCCTGGGACCCTGACCATCCCCGGGAGGGCACGGTATGGGTGGCTGTGCACACTGGTGGGTAGCAGAAAGGAAGGGGGTTGTCTCACCACCAGAACACACACCAAGACCGGCAGTGTGGTTTAGAGGGAGACACACCCAGTAAGACAGGAAGAGAAGCACCTCTGCAAACAGTCAACAGCTGACAACTGCCAATCTTTCGTTTCTTTTCCTAAATAAAGGTTTGCAAAAAAGATTCACAAGGATGTTACTGGGACCAGAGGGCTGGGGTTATAAGGAGAGACTGGACAGGCTGGGACTTTCTCCCCTGGCATGAAGGAGGCTGAGGGGTGACCTTATAGAGGTTTATAAACTCACGAGGGGTGTAGGGTGGGAGGTCACAGCCTTTCTCCCCAGGGTAGGGGAGTCCGGAACTAGAGGACATACCAGGGTAGGGGAGTCTGGAACTAGAGGACATAGGTTTAAGGTGAGAGGGGAAAAGATTTAAAGGGGACCTGAGGGGCAAGTTTTTCCAACACAGGGGGCAGTGGGGATGTGGAATGAGCTGCCAGAGAAAGTGGGAGAGGTGGGAACAACTGCAACGTTTAAAAAACACTTGGACAGGTACATGGACAGGAAAGGTTCAGAGGGATACGGGCCAAACGCGGGCAGATGGGAGTAGCTCAGGTAGGCAACTCAGTCACCACAGACCAGTTGGGCCGAAGGGCCTGTTTCTATGCTGTACAACTCTTTACGACTTTTTGTTTGACAGAAGTCTTTTGAGAAGTTAACAGGGCACCAGCAGATTTGCATTTCTACAAGGCAGTCGATTAGATACCACAGAAACCATAGATACCATACCATTGAGCGAACTAGGGCTTTTCTCTTTGGAGCGATGGAGGATGAGAGGTGACTTGATCGAGGTGTACAAGATGATAAGAGGCACAGATTAAGTGGACAGTCAGAGACTTTTCCCCAGGGCGACAATGGCTAATACGAGGGGGCATAATTTTAAGGTGATTGGAGGAAGATACAAGGGGGATGTCAGGGTTAAGTTTTTTTTAAAACACAGAGAGTGGTGGGTGTGTGGAACGCACTGCCGGCAGAGGTTGTGGGGGCAGATACATTAGGGACATTCAAGAGACTCGTAGATAGACACATGAATGATACAGAAATGGAGGGCTATGTGGCAGGGAAGGGTTAGATAGATCTTAGAGCAGGATAAAATGTTGGCACAGCATCGTGGGCCAAAGGGCCTGTACTGTGCTGTAGTGTTCTGTGTTTAAAAGGGCACTACACAAGAAAAGAGCAGATGAGATTGGGTATGAACTGTTGGTATAGGCAGGGGACTGGAGAACTGCAGAAAATATTTGGGAGGAGTGGATCACCAGGAATGGCCGGCAGTGTCAGCGGGATGCCACAGGGGTCAGTGATGGAGCCTCTGTTACATATGGTCAATATTGTTGACTTGGATGAAGGGACTAGGGGGTACTGTGCTCAAACTTGCTGATGACGCAAAGGTGGGTGGGTCAGCAAGTGAGGAGTGGGCGAGGCGCAGACAGATGGAGTATAATGCGGGGAAGGGCAATGTTACCCACTTTGGAAGGAAGAATTTATCACAGAGACTACAGAATGTGGCGATTTAAATGCTGTAAATACCCGCTCCATTTGACAGCTCCTTCCACACACCCACCACCCTCTGCGTGAAAAAGTTGCCCCTCAGGTCCCCTTTAAACCTTTCCCCTCTCACCTTAAACCTGTGCCCTCTAGTTTTAGACTCTCCTACCCTGGGGAAAAGACGGTGACCCTCCACTTTATCTACGCCCCTCATGATTTTATACACCTCCATAAGGTCACCCCTCAACCTCCGACGCTCCAGGGGAAAAAAGTCCCAGGTCCTCGTCTCTCCTTATAATTCAAGCCCTCCAGTCCCGGTGACATCCTCGTGAATCCTTTCCGCATCCTTTTCAATTCAATGACATCTCTCCTCTAGCTGGGCGAGCAGAACCGCACACAATACTCTGCGTTGGGCCTCGTCCATGTCCTGCAGGTGATTTTCATCAAACCTGACCTCGTTTTATTGCATTATAGTTTCTTTTACTCTCCTGCTATCACCTCCTTCCGGACTAAAGCTCCTGCTGAACAGTTCTGTCAAATGTCCCCAAGGCAAGCACTGTGTGGGTCTGCACTCCGCAGCGTCCTGTCACACACTCCCAGAGCAGGGAGAACACAGGCTGGGTACAGAGTTAAACTCCTTCTAGCCTGCCTCCTCACACAGTCCCAGGGCAGGGACAGCAGGAGTTAGATACAGAATGCTTCCTCTTCATTGTCTTATCACACACGACAGTCCTGCCTGAACTGCACACAAATTGAGATGCATGTTAAACTGCAAAAATAATTTACTTTAACTTTGTAAATGAATGAAACTGATATCATGCTAATGTTATGTTGACTTCAATATTCTGCGTTTGCATCTCTCAGAAATGTTATTCATAAGTAAATTTTGAAATAAAACACCATTGACTTAAAACTCTCTCTAACATTTCCCATCACACATTCCCGGGGTCAGACACAGGGTGAAGCTCCCTCCGCACCGTCCCATCACACACTCCTGGGGACAGACACAGAGTGAAGCTCCCTCCGCACCGTCCCATCACACACTCCCAGGGTCAGACACAGGGTGAGGCTCCCTCCGCACCATCCCGTCACACACTCCCGGGCCACAGGTATTGAAACTCCTCTACAATGGAGTACACACAGTGCCAGACCTCGCCCGTCCCTTTCTCACTTACTTGATGCCAGGAACCTCACAGGACTTGGGCCGGGACGCCACGCTCTGGACCTGCGAACCAACAGGGGTTTGATCAGATTTTGTTTTACTCCATGAACGAAGGCGAGAACACAGTGTCGGGGTGTGGCCGCGAGACGGTCACGTTGTGCCTCACCTTCTGAGTGTCCCACAGTGCCTTGGGCAGTGGCCTATCCTCATCCTGGAGGTTATTGCTGGGCGAGACCGAGTAGGAGAAAGCTGCAGGAGAAAGCAGAGAGACAGCAGTGAGAATCCTCCTGTGTTGGGGGGGGGGGGGTGTACTTTCTTCGCCACCAGCCCATGTCTGCGTACACGCTGATCCTCAATGTCAACAGCAGCAAGGGTGGCCTCTGGCGTCACCAGCCGGGCCACGCCCTCTTCTTGCTGCTACCATCGGGAAGCCTGAAGTCCCACACCACCAGGTTCAGGAACAGCTACTTCTCTTCAACCATCAGGTTCTTGAACCAACCGGCACAACCCTAACCCCACCTCAGCGACGAAACACTGCGGACCACCTCCTGCTCTGCATTGGATTCTGATGGTACTGTCGGATCCGGTTATTTTCGAATCCGCAGGTTCTTTCAGGAGTCCAGGAATGAGTTGAAAACAACTCGGTGCTTCACAAAGTTTTGGAAAAGTTTAAAACAAAGGAACAGTCACATAGCGCATGGCACTGGCTTTACTACTAGGAGATGAACCGAGACAAAGAGAACTAAAGGTGAGCTCAGGCCGGTGGGGGAGGAGAGCAAGAGAGAGATTAACGAAAACCGACATCTGTAACACCTGAGATAAGAGGTACTCCTTAGCTAACAATAGTCCAATCAGGAAACCTATTAGATACCTGTGGCCAAACCAACCAATGAAAAAAAACACATATTCACCTGGTGGACGAACCAATAAGCTAGTAAGCAGCCATTCCTTGTATAGCCACTTGAGGTGTATTAAACACTAAACATGTTTAAAAAAACTAATTAAAACAGTCGAATCCAACAGTACCTAGTTTTTGCAGTCTTTTTCTGTCTCCCCTCACTGGCATGTACAATACGTGTACTGTGTTGTTTGAATCCGTGTGCCTATGACACTGCCGCAAGCAAATTTTTCCACTCTCCCTGTAACCTCTCCGCACTCGTGCACGCGACAAGAAGCTCCACTTGCCTTGAGCTCACAGGGTAGAACACTCCCTCTGCACCCACCCCTCCTGCCCTGGAGGCGTTCACCCTGCTGTGGAACAGTGCCGACGCACTGCGTTCCAGCACAGCCCACGTTCCTGTGGAACCAGTTACGCAGCGCTGGGCGGGAGAGAGAGAGGAGCTGGTGATCTGGTGGGGGAGGTATCCGTTCGGACGGTAAGTTGCTCACCTTTCGGACACACTCACCTTTACCGAGGCTATCCAGGTCTCCGTCCACCAAACCTGGACAAAACAAAAAGGGAAGTTGTGATGACCTGGGGTCGTGGGACTCCGCGGCACTGAGAAAGGTCATTGAGCCCGTCGGTCATTCCCAGTGCACTTGTTGAGATGTCCAGTTAGATCCACTCCCCCAGGTCCACACATTTCTGCCGGGAGTGTGTGATGGGACGGTGCGGGGGGAGCCTCACCGTGTCTGACCCCGGGAGTGTGTGATGGGACGGTGTGGAGGGAGCTTCACTCTGTGTCTGACCCCAGGACAGGGGTGGAGGGTGGGGTCAGGACCCCACAGGGACGGGGGGCTCACCACCCCTTGACACTCACCACTTTTCTTGATCTGGCTCAGTGCTGTCTGTGCGGTGCTGGTGAAGGGAACTGTGCCACTGGGATTGTTCACACTGGTGTGGAGCGCAGAGTCCGAGTTGGTTCTGTGTGGAGAATCACAGGTCAGTGGCAGTGCCAGGATGCACCGAGAGTAGGGGGCAGATCGGAGTGGGGAGGGAGGAATGGGAAGCAGCGTGATGCAAATCAGAGAGGGGTGGAGGTTTGTGGGAGGGGCCGGGGGAGGGCAAGGGTTCCAGGTTCGGGGAGAGAGAAGGACAGCCAGGGGAAGCAGAATGCGAGAGGACTGCAGAAAGAGAGCACGGAGGCAATAGGGGGAGGGGAGGGGGGATGGGATGGGATGGGATGAGATGAGGGGAGATGAGGGGAGATGAGGGGAGATGAGGGGAGATGAGGGGAGATGAGGGGAGATGAGGGGAGATGAGGGGAGATGAGGGGAGATGAGGGGAGATGAGGGAGATGAGGGGAGATGAGGGGAGATGAGGGGAGATGAGGGGAGATGAGGGGAGATGAGGGGAGATGAGGGGAGATGAGGGGAGATGAGGGGAGATGAGGGGAGATGAGGGGAGATGAGGGGAGAGGAGGGGAGATGAGGGGAGATGAGGGGAGATGAGGGAGGGAGATGAGGAGGGGAGATGAGGAGGGGAGATGAGGAGGGGAGATGAGGAGGGGAGATGAGGAGGGGAGATGAGGAGGGGGAGATGAGGAGGGGAGATGAGGAGGGGAGATGAGGAGGGGAGATGAGGGGAGGGGAGATGAGGGGAGGGGAGATGAGGGGAGGGGAGATGAGGGGAGGGGAGATGAGGGGAGGGGAGGAGGGAGGGGAGGGGAGGGGAGGGGAGGGGAGGGGAGGGGAGGGGAGGGGAGGGGAGGGGAGGGGAGGGGAGGGGAGGGGAGGGGAGGGGAGGGGAGGGGAGGGGAGGGGAGGGGAGGGGAGGGGAGGGGAGGGGAGATGTAGGAGGGTGCAGGGGAAGGAAGTGCATGAGGGTTGGAGAGGAGACACAAAAAGCCAGCAGGAGGGAAGTCTCTCTCTCTGACACACACACACCAGTTGTGGCCTCAACAATAACTTGTCTCAAGGGAGCACTGAACTATCGGAGAGGTGATTCCACCGTCAGAGGGGCAGCACTGAGGGAGTGCCGCACTGTCGGGAGAGCCACCTTACAAGCGAGGCTCGCACCTGTTTCTGCAGGTGAACAGCGAAGGCTGCAGCGCACCGTGGGACTGGCAGGGAGCTCCCAGGCTGATACTTCTGGTGAAAGTCCAGAGGAGCGGAGGACTCATTGCACCAGTATTTGCTTGGGTGAAGAATGATTGCCTGTGAAGGACGGGCTGGAACACAAGGAGAGCATCATACAGCTCGTGAAGTTTAAACACAGCACGGGAACTGGCCCTTCGGCCCACCGTCCATGCTGACCATCAAACACCCATGTACAAGAATCCACACTTTATTCCCCCCCGACTCCACCCCTCACCCACACACTAAAACCATAGAACAGTACAGCACAATACAGGCCCTTCGGCCCACAATGTTGTGCCGACCTGTAAACCTCGCCTAAGACTATCTAACCCCTTCCTCCCACATATCCCTCTATCTTAAATTCCTCCATATGCCTAACAAACAATCTCTTGAACTTGCCCAACGTATCAGCCTCGTCCACCACCACCCCAGGCAGCGCATTCCACGCCCCAACCACTCTCTGGGTGAAAAACCTCCCTCTGACATCTCCCTTGAACTTTCCACCTATTGCCTCAAAGCCATGCCCTCTTGTATTGAGCGTTGGTGCCCTGGGAAAGAGGCGCTGGCTGTCCACTCTATCTATTCCTCTTAATATTTTGTATACCTCTATCATGTCTCCCCTCATCCTCCTCCTCTCCAATGAGAACAGCCCTAGCTCCTTTAGTCTCTCCTCATAATCCATGCTCTCTAATCCAGGCAGCATCCTGGTAAATCTCCTCTGCACTCTTTCCAACGCCTCCACATCCTTCCTATAATGAGGCGACCAGAACTGGACACAGTACTCTAAGTGTGGCCTAACCAGAGTTTTGTAAAGCTGCATCATTACTTCACGGCCCTTAAACTTATGAAAGCTAACACCCCATAAGCTTTCTTAACTACCCTATCTACCTGTGAAGCGACTTTCAGTGATCTGTGGATATGAACCCCCAGATCCCTCTGCTCCTCTACACTGCCCAGAATCCTGCCATTTACATATTCCGCCTTGGAGTTTGTCCTTTCAAAGTGCACCACCTCACACTTCTCTGGATTGAACTCCATCTGCCACTTGTCAGCCCAGCTCTGCATCCTATCAATATCCCTCTGTAAGCTTCAACAGCCCTCCACACTATCCACAACACCACCGACCTTTGTGTCATCTGCAAACTTGCTAACCCAGCCTTCCACCCCCTCATCTGAGTCTTTAATAAATATCACAAAAAGTAGAGGTCCCAGAACCGATCCCTGCGGGACACCACTAGTCACAGCCCTCCAATCCGAATGCACTCCCTCCACCACAACCCTCTGCTTTCTACAGGCAAGCCAATTCTGAATCCACATGGCCAAGCTTCCCCGGACCCCTTGGCCTCTGACCTTCTGAAGAAGCCTACCATGCGGAACCTTGTCAAACGCCTTACTAAAATCCATATAGACCACATCCACTGCACTACCCTCATCAATCTGCCTGGTCACCTCCTCAAAGAACCCTATCAGGCTTGTGAGGCAAGATCTTCTCTTCACAAATCCATGCTGGCTGTCCCTAATCAGTCCATGATTCTCTAAATGCTCATAGATCCTATCTCTTAGAATCCTTTCTAGCAGCTTACCCACCACAGACATAAGGCTCACTGGTCTGTAATTCCCTGGACTATCCCTACTACCTTTTTTGAATAAGGGGACAACATTTGCCACCTTCCAGTCCTCCGGTACCATCCCCGTGGACAATGAGGACTCAAAGATCCTAGCCAACAGTTCAGCAGTCTCCTCCCTCACCTCACGAAGCAACCTGGGGAATATCCTGTCAGGCCCCGGAGACGTACCTGTCCTAATATTTTCTAACAGCTCCAACACATCCTCTCTTGATAGCTACATACTCTAGAACATTACCCTTACCAACACTGTCCTCAGCGTCATCAATACCCCTCTCCTTGGTGAACACTGAAGAGAAGTATTCATTGAGAACCTCACCCACTTCTACAGCTTCCAGGCACATCCTCCCACCTTTGTCTTTAATCGGACCCACCTTTACTCTCGTCACCCTTCTGCTCTTCACGTACTAAGGGGGGGAGGGGCGATTTACAGCGGCCGATTAATCCACCGACCCGTACGTCGTGGGGACGTGGGAGGGAACCCGGAGAAAACAATACGCAGTCATAGGAAGAACGTGCAAACTCCACACACACACACACACACAGCGGGGGAAGTCGGGATTGAACTCGGGTCTCTGGGGCAGTGTGAACGGTGATGACATCACTTCAACCACAGAGAGGGATGAAGCCGTCTCTGCCCGTCTCACAGATCCACCCCAGCCCACAGACTCCATGACCAGATGTGCTCGGTGCTGGACGGGAGGGAGTGGACAGGGTTGGGGGTCGGAGGGTGTTGTACGTCACTTGCTCCCACCCTGGGGCAGGGCAGGTGGAGTTGGTCAGTAACGGGAGGCAGGGGATTGGGGGCCGAAGGGCAGAGTACAGGAACAACCGATTCACCTGTTCAGGGCTGACGTCAATCCAAAGCGATGTCCCTTCTCGGCTGGGAAGTTGCACCAGGGTAGGGCACTCCTACACAGAGAGGGGCCGGGCAGGGGAGAAATAAACCAGGTTACAAACACGGCTGAAGACAAAACAGTGAGAGAGGCCCGGAGAGCACCTCCCATCGCGACCAGAACTGGAAGGCAGCGGACCGGACATGCAGCAGGCAGTTATAGGAGAGAGGGAGGACAGAGAGGGAAGGCAGGGAAACTGGTGGGATAAAAGAGGGAGCGAGGGGGGCAAGGGCGGGAGCGAGGGGGGGACGAGAGCGAAGGGGGGGGGGGGGGGGCGAGAGCGAGAGAGAGCGCAAGTGAACTCCAGACACAACACCGCCACTAACGATATATTATCCAAGAGGCCTGGCTGGTAACTGCTACTGAATGGGAATCATTAGGTCCCCGTCCACCCAACTGAAGTTATAATCGGAGCATCCCAGCAGGAGAAGGCCCTTCGGCCCCTCTAGCCTGTGCATCCTTTAAAGAGATGACGGCTGATGGGGGGGTTGGGTTGAAAGGTCAGCCAGGGTCACCAGCTCTCCTCCGTTGGGCTATGTGTGTGTGGCCCCAGTGAGGGCCCTGTGGGGGGTGTGGGGGGTTGGGTTGGGTGGGTAATGGTGGGAGGGGCCATTGGCAGTACTAATGTCGAAAGAGTTGTGTGGAGGGGTTGGGGAAAGGTGGCCATTCCTACTGCCCGGACCGCTTTGCCCAGCTGCTTCACTGCCCTGCTCCAGGGCTACATGTGAACCACAGCAGCCCCCTCAACCGCCACCCCCCCCCCCCAGTGATCCCAGGATCAGAGATCAAATGGGGGGCATTGCCTTCCCCTGCAGGGTCATGGGGACGGCCCTTTCAAAGCACCATCATGGACCTCGATGGGCCGAATGGTTTGTCTCGTGCACTGCAAATGACTCTGACCCGGTCGCCATCAGCAGTCCTCAGGTGGGGGTCCTTGTTCACCCCTTAAGAGGGAGGGAATCAGGGGCCGGGGGGGCCTGACATGGTCCATGGGAAGACGACACCAATGGCCAGAGCAGTCAAACTCACCCTGGTGTACAGGTGCGAGTGTGAGTGAATGTATGTTGAGTGTGGCTCCACCAGGAGGCAACACCCTCCTCCCAAGCCTCAGTCTGCACTCCACCACAGGACCAGTACCACAGAAGGGGAGTGGACTCTGAGCTCCCTACTGCTTCGGGCACCCGACAACAGGGGACAGGGGATCAAGGGCCAGAGAGAAGGTAGAGGTGGAGACCGTGGGAATACAGTTGTGCTCTGAGAGAACCATCTGCATCGCAATTTTCCACGTCACGAAGCCACGGCATCCGTGTGTGCGTCAAGAAATAGGGCGTTGAAAGAAAAACTTTCTTTTCCCGCATATAGATTTCGTAAGAGCGGATTTTGATTCCATATCCCGGAGAGTTTGGCTGTAATCTGTGAATTTCACGAGGGCAAATTTCTCTTACCTGAATGGTTATGATGTGGGGGTAAAAATCGCCTGTAGCTCCGACAGTTAAAGTGGCAAAGAAGCCCCAACCCCCACTGTTCCCTTCTTCCAGAGCCCACACCTGTACCAGCCCCAGGCTGTGCTACAGTTACTCGTCGAGGAGGTTCCGACACCAATTTTTATCCAAGCACCATAGAAAGCATCCTATCCTGGTGCATCATGGCTTGGTACGCCAACTGCTCTGCCCAGGACTGCGAGAAACTGCAGAGAGTTGTGGACACAGCCCAGCGCATCACGGAAACCAGCCTCCCCTCCACGGACTCTGTCTACGCTTCCCGCTGACTCAGTAAAGCAGCCGACATAATCAAAGACCCCACCCACCCTGGACATTCTCCCTTCTCTCCCCTCCCATCAGGCAGAAGAAACAAAAGCCTGAGAGTACGTACCACCAGGCTCAAGGACAGCTTCTACCCTGTGTTATAAGACTATTGAACGGTTCCCTAGTACAACAAGATGGACTCCTGACCTCATAATCCACCTTGTCGTAGCCCTTGCACTTTGTCTGCCTGCACTGCTGTAACACTATATTCTGCATTCCCTTGTACTACCTCAATGCACTGTTGGATTATCTGTATGGATGGCATACTTCACTGTACCTTGGTACATGTGACAATAATAGACCAATTTACCCATTTAGCCACCCTACACTGAAGAGTTGTGGAGGTTGGATCACTGGGGGGGGGGGGGGGGGGGGGGGGAATGTTTTAAAGAGGGAGTTTTGAAACATCTGGGAGTTAGGGGCTATGGGGAACCAGCAGAGGAGACCTGGAGAAAATACAGCCACGATCGAATTGAAGCAGCTGGCTTGAAGGGCAGAGTGGTGTGCTGCTATCTCCTTAATGTGCTTATATTAGGTGGAATTCATTACTTAAGTTCTTCCTTGCTGTGGTAGGATCTGCCTCTGGATCACACTGGCTGCTAACTCAGTCACAATGCTACCTACCCTTTATATTGTACATCCAGAAGTCTGACACCAGCGATACAACTTCAGGTCAATGTTTTGTGCTGTCAAACTTATAATGGGCGCTCCCTGTGCAATTAAACCCTCCCAGCAGTAGGGGCACATGGTCTGCTCTTGGTCAATGCCGTGAGAGATGCTCCTAATCCTGAGAGGTAATGTTGCAGCTGTATAGGTCCCTGGTCAGACCCCACTTGGAGTACTGTACTCAGTTCTGGTCGCCTCACTACAGGAAGGATGTGGAAGCCATAGAGAGGGTGCAGAGGAGATTTACAAGGATGCTGCCTGGATGGGGGAGCATGACTTATGAAAACAGGTTGCGTGAGCTCGGCCTTTTCTCCTTGGAGTGACAGAGGATGAGGGGGGACCTGATAGAGGTGTATAAGATGATGAGGGGCATTGATCGTGTGGATAGTCAGAGGCTTTTCCCCAGGGCTGAAATGGTGGCCACAAGATTACACAGGTTTAAGGTGCTGGGGAGTAGGTACAGAGGAGATGTCAGGGGTAAGTTTTTTACTCAGAGAGTGGTGAGTGTGTGGAATGGGCTGCCGGCAACGGTGGTGGAGGCGGATACGATAGGGTCTTTTAAGAGACTTTTGAATAGGCACATGGAGCTAGGGTAAGGTAGGGACACGTTCAGCACAACTTTGTGGGCCGAAGGGCCTGAATTGTGCTGTAGTTTTTCTAGGTTTCTATATTGTGGCAACACCACCTAACGACACTCTAGCAGTAGGCAAACCAATGAGCTGAGGCAGGAGAGTCATCAGCCTGGGAGCACTTGTTGGGAACTATAACAGTTTCTTAAACACTGTGCTATTGAATTTAACCAGCACCAATGAACCCCGCGGTTGAATGACTTCAGTTAAAAGCACTCTGTATTGTAGTTAACGAAAGCAGCAGCTTACCTTCTCCAGCTGGTGTCTGGTGGAGGTGATAGGTACGCAGAGCTGTACGGGGAGCTGTCGACGTGCACACTTTGGTCAAGGAACGTAACTCTAAGCGCAGGGAACACTGTCATCCAAAGCTGGGGTTTAAAGTGCTTACACTGTGCTGACATTGTCGGGGGGGGGAGGAAGACAAACTTGGGCGTCTGGGGGGGGACTGCCCCCTGGAGTGACTGTTCAGATGCACGGCTTCTGTTTGCCGCACAGAGAGGCACCTTCATTTCTCCGGGAGAGAGGTGTCACGAGATTCATCAGCAAAGGCGCACGGAGCCAAAAATCAGCAGAGTTACATTGCAACTTGCCGCAATGGGAAAATCTCCCTGTTTCATTCTGTGCACTGCTCCCGATTCTGGCCACTGTGTTTTCAGAGGGGCACAGCAGGTCCCGGGGGGGGGGGGGGGGGGGGAGCTGCAAATTTACCCACAAGATCAGGCTGGAGAAGCCGAGGCTGATACCCCTAAGGGGCGATCTGACTGGGCAAGGCAGAGGGAAGCTGTTCCCTTTAGCAAATGCAATGTGGGTTTCAAATTTGGGGTAATAGATATGGGGGGGGGGGGGGGGGGGAGGGAATGGGAGAGAATTATTTTATTGGGAGCTGGCATGGGCCCGGTGGGACTCTTTCTGTGCCTTTATAATTCCACAGTGTGGGAAAATGCTCTGATTGGGATGTTATGGTGAGGTTGTATGAGACATTGATGAGGCCAAATTTGGAGTATTGTGTGCAGTTCTGGTCACCTAACTATAGGAAGGATATCAGTAAGATTGAAAGAGTGCAGAGAAGATTTACTAGAATGTTGCCCGGTCTTCAGGAGTTGAGTTACAGGGAAAGATTGAACAGGTTAGGACTTTATTCCTTGGAGCGCAGAAGAGTGAGGGGAGATTTGATAGAGGTTTACAAAATTATGAGGGATATAGACAGAGTAAATTCGAGTAGGCTCTTTCCACCTACATTAGGAGAGATAAGTACGAGAGGACATGGCTTTAGGGTGAAAGGGGAAAGGTTTAGGGGGAACATTAGAGGGAACTTCTTCACTCAGAGAGTGGTGGGAGTGTGGAACGAGCTGCCATCTGACGTGGTAAATGCGGGCTCACTCTTAAGAATAATTTGGATAGATACATGGATAGGAGAGGAGGGTTATGGACTGGGTGCAGGTCAATGGGACTAGCGGAATAAAGTTTCGGCACAGACTAGAAGGGCCGAATGGCCTGTTTTGCGTGCTGTAGCGTTCCATGGTTCGGTTTGTTTCACTGCTCCGGGAGGAGCCATCCTCAAGCCGGTAAATAAGGAAAGGATATCTGCCGTCTGTGCGGTGACATCAGCCTGGCGATCTGTACCCTCTCCACCAGTCCGTGATGCCGCGTTCCTCGGCTGGAGTCCAGCCCCGAGTTGAAGGGACTCTGTGGGTCAAAGCAGAAAAACACAACGTAGGCAGAGCTGACCGGGTAAGCCCAGAGTCCGTGGCTCCCTCTCCCATACATCCCCACTTCCCCCACTTCGGAACATTTACTCAGTGGCTCGACCTCCGTTCCCACCTCACGGTCAGCCGAACGCCCTTTGCTTTAACTGGGTTCCCCTTTTGTGAGGAATGCGGCAGCCAATCTGTGCACAGCAAGCTCCCACAGACAGCAACAAGATGGAGGGACCCCAGCCAGCTCCCCGCCTCAAGAATAGATTATTCTTGAGTTCATTTATGGGAAGCTGAACAGGGGTAAGACGTACACAATGCGGCCACAGGAGCTCCGAAGCTACACTAGCCATCTCCCCTCTATCAGTCCAGAAGGGTCTCGACCCGAAACGTCGACTGTCCATTTCCCTCCACAGATGCTGCCTGACCTGCTGAGTTGTTTATAACTCCCCAAGGCCTGTCCACATTCTATGAGGCTCGAGCCAGGAGTGTAATGGAACACTCTCCACTTGCCTGGACGAGGACAGCTTCAACAACGTTCGAGAAGCTCCACACCATTACAGGAGATAACAGCCCACTCACTCCACCACCGATGCACAGTGGCAGCAGTTTGGACCATCTACAGCATGCACTGCAGCAACACACCGAGACTCCTCAGACAGCACCTTCCAAACCCACCACCTCTACCGGCTAGGAGGACGAGGGCAGCAGACGCACACTGAACACCACCCCCTGGGAGTTCCCCTTCCAGCCACACTCCACCCCGAATGGGAAATATTATCGCCGTTCCTTCACTGTCACCGAGTCAAAACCCTGGAACTCCCACCCCGGCAGCACTGTGGGGTACACCCACACCTCAAGGACTGCAGCGGTTCAAGGAGGCAGCTCACCGCCACCTCCTCAGAGGTAACTAGGGACGGGCAATTAAATGCTGGCTCAGCCTGCGAAGCCCTTGAACAAATAAACAACAATGTGGGCATCACAGGCAAACCCCCAGCAGTTACTGGTCCATCCCCAATACTGTGGTGACAAGAGACTAGGTATCCCGCAGTGACTGACTCACCCCTTGACATCCCAAAGCCCCTCCACTGTCCCCTGCATAGTTTCAAGAGATTCGGTACATCACCAAAGACCGTTATAAATTTCTACAGATGTACAGGGGAGAACATCCTGACTGGTTCCATCACCGCTTGGTATGGATGCTCCAATGCACAGGATCACGAGAGGCTGCAGAGGATTGTAGACTCAGCCAGCTCCATCACGGGCATGACCCTCCCCACCATCGAGGACGTCTTCAAGAGGCGGTGCCTCAAGAGGGTGGCATCCATCACTGAGGACCCTCACCACCCGGGACATGTCCTCTTCTCGTTACTACCATTGGAGGAGGTACAGGAGCCTGAAGACCCACACTCAACGATTCAGGAACAGCTTCTTCCCCTCCGCCATCAGATTTCTGAACTGTCCATGAACACTGCCTCGTTATTCCTTTTTTATGCACTCTATTTTTGTAATTTATGATTAGGTCATTGCACTGTACTGCTGAAGTAAAACAACAAACTTCACGTCATACATCAGTGATAATAAACCTGATTCGGATTCAGGAGGGAGATGGAACACTCCCCGCTGGCCTGACTGAGTGTAGCTCCAACAGACAGAGCAGCCCTCTTGCTCGGCACCCGAAGCGGTCACTCCCTCCACCGCCCGTGCACCGCGACTGTACCGTGTCCTCCCTCAGCACCTCCCCCACCGCCGAGGACAAGGGCAGCAGGTGCCAGGGTAACACCACCACCCGCGAGCTCCGCTTCAGGGCATGCACCGTTCCGACGCAGAAACACATTGCCTGCTCCCGTATTAGAACGCACAACAGTACAGCGCAGGAACAGGCCCTTCGGCCCACCACGTCTGTGCCGAATTAAACTAAAACTCTTCTGCCTGCACGTGACCCATATCCCTCCACATTCACACATCTACCTAAAAACCTCTCTTCAACGCCACTATCGTGTCTGCTTCCACTGCCACTACAAGGTTCGAGAAGGCAGCTCCCCAGCACCTTCCTGGGGGTAACAAATGCCTGACTCTACAAGTGATACCTACATTGAATCTTTCTTAATAACACTGCAAGGGGTCTGGGACAGGCCAGTTAGGTGCAGCAGTGCTTTTATCTGAAGGACATTTCATTTAAGACTGATGTTTGTTCCCGAGCTGCTGTGGGGACCTCTGAATCACTTCTACACCAATGCCTCAGGCTGCAGAATGTAGCCAACGTGTGCCTAACGATCATTCCTTGGGGTCGCTCATTACTTCAGAGGGGGCGGGTGGGGCTCAGTTTAAAGCCCTGTCTCAAAGAGACCCCTCCCCTGTCGTGCACGAGTGTGGGCTTGGATTAGGGCTCTGACGAAGGGTCTCCCACCAGAAAAAAGTCACCCGTTTCTCCCTCCGTGGACGCTGCCTGACCTGCAGCGCGTGGCTTGGATCTTCAGATTTGCAGCAATTGCAGATCTTGTGTTTGATTTTCAGGCTGCATGAGGCATTTGCCCTGGAGAGCAGCTTAAAACCAGGGAACGGGCAGTGCCCACCCAATCAGTAAAACCGTGATATTCCATGATACGATTGCTTGGAAATCCTGAGGGATTGGCATCAGGCTTACTGGGTAATGACTCCCCACTCCCTTAAACCGCCCGGGGCCCCGTCCCCCAACTCCCTTAAACCGCCCGGGACCCCGTCTCCCCACGCCCTTAAACCGCCCGGGACCCCGTCTCCCCACGCCCTTAAACCGCCCGGGACCCCGTCTCCCCACGCCCTTAAACCGCCTGGGACCCCGTCTCCCCACGCCCTTAAACCGCCCGGGACCCCGTCTCCCCACGCCCTTAAACCGCCCGGGGCCCCGTCTCCCCACGCCCTTAAACCGCCCGGGACCCCGTCTCCCCACGCCCTTAAACCGCCCGGGACCCCGTCTCCCCACGCCCTTAAACCGCCCGGGACCCCGTCTCCCCACGCCCTTAAACCGCCCGGGACCCCGTCTCCCCACGCCCTTAAACCGCCCGGGACCCCGTCTCCCCACGCCCTTAAACCGCCCGGGACCCCGTCCCCCCACGCCCTTAAACCGCCCGGGACCCCGTCCCCCCACTCCCTTAAAACTCACCTGTGGGCCCTGTTTCCCCACTCCCATTAAATTCACTGCAGACCCATTTCCCACACTCCCTTCAAATTCACCAGGACCCTGATTCCACATTAATTAACCAGGTCCCTGCTCCCTGCACCCTTTAAACTTCCCCATTTACTGGAAGTGTTTTTGTCATACTACGTAACAACTAAAACTCACTTTGAGTTGAAAGCTGGTTGTGGTATTAATGAGAGTAACCAGCCAGTCCAGCACCACCTGAACACAGAGAGTGCCAGATTGTAGGAGCTTTACTGGAAGCAGAAGCGGCAGGGCATGAAGCCCTCTGGAGCTGAATGGATGCATAAGGCACAACCCTCCCCTGAGCCACGACCAGTCAGCACGTGGGAATGAGGAGTCAGCAGTGAAGAGACACATTACCTGGAACTCGGCGGTGTTGCTTGAGATGGCGTTCACGTTTGGGAGCGAGCCGCCATAATACTGCCCTCGCGTGTGCGACAGGCGAAGCTGCTGCACCTTCTGTGCTTGTAACTAGAAGGGGAGGGTGTGGAGAAGGACATGGTTTACTGGCCAGGCAAGGCAGAAGGGGTACACGCACACATGTGCGTGCACAGACACGCGTGCGCACATACACACACAGACACGCACAGGCGCGCACACGTACACACAGGGGTACATACACGTGCACACACACCAGCTGGGCGCACAGGAGAAAACCAAGTCAATCCAAGCATTACACGGGAATCCAGACACATCGTAACGCAGTGGATGGAATCCACCCACCAGGCAGAAGATCAACCGCAGGTGCCTGATCGAGGATGAAATTCAAAGCTGACCCTCACCACAGACGATCCTGATCCAAGGCCGAGGCTCAACGTGAGCCAGAGGCGGGAGGGACCGACAAGACGCAGAATGATTTGCAGCAAGGAACATAGGAACACGAGACAACAGCAGAAGCAGCAGCCGGCCCATCAGTCCCACCGTTCACGGTGGTCCACTCAGGGGTCATCTCGTCAAGTGACAATGCAGAAACATTTGATGTATTTTACATATTACCTTACAGGACAGGTGGGGGCTATGCAGCCCCAGTGTTATAAAGTCTGACAGTGTAAGACACTGGGACACAGCCCAGTGGTGACGCGTCTGTCGCCGTATAACACTGGGGTACGGTACCGGTGGGGACAGGTCTGTCGCTGTATGGGTCTGTCATCGTACAATACTGGGGCACTACTGGTGGTGAAGGGTCTGTCGCTGTATAACACCGGGGTACAGTACTGGTGGGGACGGGTCTGTCGCTGTATAAGACCAGGGTACAGTACTGGTGGGGACGGGTCTGTCGCTGTATAAGACCAGGGTACAGTACTGGTGGGGACGGGTCTGTCGCTGTATAACACCAGGGTACAGTACCAGTGAGGATGGGTCTGTCGCTGTTTAACACTGTAGTACAGTACTGCTGGGGATGGGTTTGTCGCTGTAAAACACGGGGGTACAGTACCGGTGGCAACGGGGCTGTCACTGTATAACAGTGGGGTACAGTACCAGTGGGGATGGGTCTGTCGCTGTATAACACTGGGGTAGAGTACTGGTGGGGATGGGTATGTCACTGTATCCTACTGTTGCAGTCCCCAGCCAGACTGTACCCTAATGTTACAGTGACAGAAATGTCCCAACCAGCACAGTACCTGTGTAATCCAGAGACAAAAACTTCACCACCAGTACGTTAACAGTTGTACACAGATATCCCCATCCCCACAATTACTGCAAGCCGGATTTACAAAGAAACAGGCCCTTCCCAACTAGTATTAGAGCCCACTATTTCACAGTGACAGACCTGCCCTCTCCAATCATGTACCCAGTGACGTACAGCAACAGCCCCATCAACACCAGTACCCCGGTGTTATACAGCGACAGACCCATCCCCACCGGTACCGTACCCTGGTGTTATACAGCGACAGACCCATCCCCACCGGTACCGTACCCCGGTGTTATACAGCGACAGACCCATCCCCACCGGTACCGTACCCTGGTGTTATACAGCGACAGACCCATCCCCACCGGTACCGTACCCGGATCTTGTACAGCAACAACCCCATCAACACCAGTACCGTGCCCCAGTGTTATACAACGACAGACCTGTCTCTAGCGGTACTCTGCCCAGGTGTTATACAGCGACAGACCTGTCCCCATGGTACCATACGCCGGCGTTGTTCAGCGACAGACCCGTCACCACTAGTACTGTACCCCAGTGTTGTACAATGACAGACCCGTCCCCACCGGTACTGTACTGTGTTAAACAGCGACAGACCCGTCCCTACAGGTACCGTAGCCCAGTGTCGGGCACTGACGGGCCGTCCCACCAGCCCCCTCGGGCCCCCGGGGTGGGAGTGACCGGTGCGCCCGGAGCCTGCGCGCTAGGCCGCGGCCCCGCGGGCTGAGGGGGCCGCCGGCGGCCCGGGGCCTCGGTCGGCGCCGCTTACCCGCGAGTTGTTGATCTCCATCATCACCTCCTCGAAGGCGGCCGTCTCCTCCGCCTGCTTCTGGTTGTGCAGCGCGATCTTCTCGCTGAATTTCCGAGGGTTATTCGCCGCCGCCATGTTGATGGCGATCTCTGTGTGGCCGCCCGCGGGCGGTGCGGGCGGGGAGGCGAAGCTGCGGATTCCCCCGCCTTCCCCGCCTTCCGAACCAAAAACCCGCCCGACCGACCGTCCCACCCCCCGCAAACAGTGCGGGCGGGGAGGCGAAGCTACGGATTCCCCCGCCCTCCCCGCCTGACGAACCAAAAACCCGCCCGACCGACCGTCCCGCCTCCCACAGACGGTGCGGGCGGCGAGGTGAAGCTACGGATTCCCCCGCCTTCCGAACCAAAAACCAGCCCGACCGACCGTCCCACGTCCGCCGAGCCCTCCCGCTCCAGCGCCCTCCGCCTCCCAGAAGCCTTTCCACAGCCCATGCACTACAACTCCCAGCATGCTCCGCGCATGAGCTTGTGATATCAGACCCATCTACCCCCCCTAGGCATTGTGGGTATTGTAGTCCACATCTCCTGGGGCTGGAGCAACACACTGAGCGCTGCAGGAACTCAGCGGGTCGGGCAGCATCTGTGGAGGGAGATGGACGGTGGGCTTTTTGCATTGTTATAGAGACGGCAGATGCCAGAATCTGGTTGTGGAGGAACTCAGCAGGCCAGGGGAGCATCCCCCACCTCCTATGGGACCCCACCACCAAGCATATCTTTCCATCCATCCGTCTTCCCATCCTATCTGGATGTATCACGGCTTGGTACAGCAACTGCTCTGCCCAAGACCGCAAGAAGCTGCAGAGAGTAGTAGACACAGCCTAGTGCATCACGGACACCAGCCTCCCCTCCTTGGACTCTGTCTTTACCTCTCACTGTCTTGGTGAAGCAGCCGGCATAATCAAAGACCCCACCCACCCGGGTCATTCTCTCTTCTCTTCCATTGGGTAGAAGATACAGGAGCCTGAGGGCACGTACCACCAGACTTAAGGACAGCTTCTACCCCACTGTGATAAGACTATTGAACGGTTCCCTTATACGATGAGATGGACTCTGACCTCACGATCTACCTTGTTGTGACCTTGCACCTTATTGCACTGCACTTTCTCTGTAGCTGTGACACTTTACTCTGTACTGTTATTGTTTTTACCTGTACTACATCAATGCACTCTGTACTTACCCAATGTAACTGCACTGTGTAATGAATTGACCTGTACGATTGGTTTGTAAGACAAGTTTTTTCACTGTACCTCGGTACAAGTGACAATAATAAACCAATACCAAATGCACACCCCTTCTGCCTTTCGCAGGACCGCTCTGTCTGCGACTCTCTAGTTCACTCCCCCACCCCACCCCCTCACCCACCCCGGGAACTTTGCACTGCCTCCGCCATAGGTGCAACACCTACCCCTACACCACCCCCACCACCTCCATCCAGGGACCCAGACAGTCCTTTCAGGTGTGACAGAGATTCACCTGCACCTCCCTTAATATCATCAACTGCATTCAGTCCTCCAAGTGTGGCCTCCTCTACATTGGCGAGACCAAACACAGACTAGGTGACTGTCTCGCTGAACACCTGCGCTCTGTCTGTAACCGCGACCTGCATCTCCCCGTTGCCGGTCACTTCAACTCCCCCTCCCACACTGTCACTGATATGTCAGTCCTCGGCCTCCTCCACTGCCAGGAGAATTCCAAGCGCAAACTGGAGGAACAGCACCTCATTTTCCGGCTTGGAACCTTGCAGCCGAACGGCATGAACATTGAATTCTCCCACTTTAGGTAATCCCCTCAAACCAACCCCCACCACACCCCCCACCATGCTTCTTCCCTTTCCTACCCTCTCTTTTTTCTACCCCTTTTTCCCCTCTCTCTCTGTACCTTTGACCCAGCCCCCGGTGGATCTGCTCTCCCCTCCTCCCCCACACCTGCCCATCACCATCTCATACCTGCATCTACCTATCGCCACCCTGTGCCCACCCCACCTCCCCTCTTTTGTCCACCTATCACTGCTCTGCTTTTCCCTCTTATATCGGGCTTCCCCTTTTCTTGTCTTCAGTCCAGAAGGAGGGTCCTGACCCGAAACGTTGACCGCCTGCTTTTCTCCATGGATGCTGCCTGGCCTGCTGAGTTCCTAAGATAAGATGAGTCACATGTACATCGAAACACACAGTGAAATGCATCTTTCGCGCAGAGTGTTCTGGGGGCAGCCCGCAAGTGTCACCACGCTTCTGGCGCCAACATACATGCCCACAACTTCCTAACCCGTATGTCTTTTGAATGTGGGAGGAAACCGGAGCACCCGGAGGAAACCCACACAGACACGGGGAGAACGTACAAACTCCTTACAGACAGCGGTTGGAATTGAACCCGGGTCGCTGGCGTTGTGATAGCGTTACACTAACTGCTTTGGTCACTTTGCACTAAAATTGACTTCTTTTTATTCAAATTGTGTTCTTGCTTGTAAAAAAAAATTTAATTAATGTTTTTCTTGTGAATGCTGCTTATCTGATGCTATGTGCCTGTGACGCTGCTGCAAGTAAGTTTTTCACTGCCCCTGTGCACACATGGACTTGTGCAGATGACAATAAACTTGACTTTGACCTTTAATAATGAAGTGTCCAGATTCAGGCTCTCAGCACCAAAGGCCGACCGTCCATTTCCCTCCACAGATGCTGCCTGACCGGCTGACTTCCTCCAGCACCTTGTGTGTTGCCGTGCCCCGGATTCCAGCATCTGTAATGTTTTGCGGGTTATCGACGTGCTGGGAAAGGAAATTAAACTACAACAGATCAACAAACAATCTGCTGGAGGAACTTAGCGGGTCCAGCAGCATCTGTGGGAGGCGGAGGACCCTCAGAAACTACAGCAGGCCGAGGCATTTACTTAAAACATTTCAGATACATTTACTTTTCGACTTGCAATAAAAATTCATTTGGAGACACAAGGTGCTGGGATCTGGAGCAACACACAATCTGCTGGAGGAATTCTGACGCAGGTGAGACGTCGACAGCCCCTCTCCCCCCTACAGATGCTGCTCGACCAGCCGAGTTGCTCCAGCAGATCGTTTGTTGCTCTACACATTGATTTGCCGTCAGGTGTTAAACAGTTCACTGCGATCACCGCATGAGAAACCTCTCTCGACCTGCGGCGGACACGTTGGTCCGGTCTCTCACACTGCCAGGCTCGGGGATTGAATTTTCACTGAAGTCTGACCGCAGTGGAGGAGCTCGGAAACAGCCACAGTACAAAAGTGTGAGTCAATTACGTGACGGGCTGCACACATGACCACGCTGCTCTTTACAGTGAATCACTGCATCGGAATCATTGGCGGATGTTTTCTGAGCTGCTTGCTATAGTTTCTCACCCCCTGTATATAGATTAGATCCCAGCCTGTAACCCGCTCCCGGGGACCTGTTATTCTATATATAAACCCCCCGAACCCCTGGATCAGATCCCAGCCCGTAACCCGCTCCCGGGGACCTGTTATTCTATATATAAACCCCCCGAACCCCTGGATCAGATCCCAGCCCGTAACCCGCTCCCGGGGACCTGTTATTCTATATATAAACCCCCCGAACCCCTGGATCAGATCCCAGCCCGTAACCCGCTCCCGGGGACCTGTTATTCTATATATAAACCCCCCGGAACCCCTGGATCAGATCCCAGCCCGTAACCCGCTCCCGGGGACCTGTTATTCTATATATAACCCCCCCCCCCGAACCCCTGGATCAGATCCCAGCCCGTAACCCGCTCCCGGGGACCTGTTATTCTATATATAAACCCCCCGAACCCCTGGATCAGATCCCAGCCCGTAACCCGCTCCCGGGGACCTGTTATTCTATATATAACCCCCCCCCCCCCCGAACCCCTGGATCAGATCCCAGCCCGTAACCCACTCCCGGGGACCTGTTATTCTATATATAAACCCCCGAACCCCTGGATCAGATCCCAGCCCGTAACCCGCTCCCGGGGACCTGTTATTCTATATATAACCCCCCCCCCCCGAACCCCTGGATCAGATCCCAGCCCGTAACCCACTCCCGGGGACCTGTTATTCTATATATAAACCCCCCGACCCCCTGGATCAGATCCCAGCCTGTAACCCACTGCCGGGGACCTGTTACTCTAAATATCAACGTTTCGCTTTCAGTTCCTTTACACGCTGTAACAGAGAGTCGAAGCTTCTGATGCCAGTGGGAGGTTGCTGTGCTCACCCAGGTCTCGCTGGCTGTTACTTTACTGCAGAGAGCGGTGCTCCAGGCTCGGCTGTGGGTGGCTGGATGTCGGTGTCGGTTCCATCGTGGCAGATGCGGATTTCACGCTCTGTATCCTTGCTTTAATTGCAACAAGTCAGAACCGGACACTGGGCAGAGTCGGGGTTTCATGCAAGTCAGCGACCACGCCGGTAATGAGAAGGGGGATCCTCGCTGAGATAACTTCATTCGTTTCAGACAGGGATTTCATTTATTCTCCATCCTTCGTGTTACGTTTTTAAAATTATTTCAAAATATATCTTATTCATAAATAATCCATTGAATACTACACAGAACATTCGACATTTTTTAATCACAAGTTATGCTGGTAGCATCGTGCAGTATAGAAATTGGCCCTTTCGGCCCATCTAATCCTTGCTAACAGTGGCACCTATCTACACATCCCATTTACCCGCATTAGGCCGGTAACCCCTTGAACCTTTTCCTATCCCAGTGCCTTTTTTATTGTAGTTATATCCGCCTCCACCACCTCCTTACACAGCAAGTTCCAGATACCCACCACCCTCTGTGTTCCAGTCAATAGGGCAATACAGCACGGATACCGGCCCTTCGGCCCAACCACTGTGTACCGACCACGGTGCCCACCCAGCTAGTCCCAATTCCCTGTGTTCGGCCCATATCCCTCCAGGCCCCGCCCCTCCATGTACCTATCCAAGTGCTTCTTAAATGATACCGTTGTACCTGCCTCACCCACTCCCTCTGGCAGCTCGTTCCATACACTCACCACCCTCTGCGTGAAAAAGTTGCCCCTCAGGCCCCTTTTAAATCTTTCCCCTCTCACCCTGAACCTATGCCCTCTAGTTTTGGACTCCCCTACCCTGGGGAAACTGTTACCGTCCGCCTTATCTACGCCTTAACACTTCTATAAGGTCACCCCTCATTCTCCTACCTTTCCAAGGAATAAAGACCCCTAGCCTGGCCAACCTCTCCCTATAACTCAGGTCCTCCAGTCCTGGCAACATCCTCGTAAACCTCTGTACTCCTTCCAGTTTAACCACGTCTCTCCTCTAACAGGGTGACCAAAACTGTACACAGTACTCCAAGTGCGGCCTCACCAACAGCTTATACAGCTGCAACTCACCCCTCAGATCTCTCCTCTCACCTTAAACCTGTGCCCTCTAGTTCTAGACTCTCTGGTCCTGGGAAAATGATACTACACCATCTTTTACCAATGCACCATAGAAAGCATCCTATCTGGATGTATCACGGCTTGGTACAGCAACTGCCCGGGACCGCAAGAAACTGCAGAGAGTTGTGGACACAGCCCAGCGCATCACGGACACCAGCCTCCCCTCCTTGAACTCTGTCTTTACCTCTCGCTGTCTTGGTGAAGCAGTCAGCATAATCAAAGACCCCACCTACCCGGGACATTCTCTCTTCTCCCCTCTTCCATCGGGTAGAAGATACAGGAGCCTGAGGGCACGTACCACCAGGCTTAAGGGCAGTTTCTACCCCACTGTGATAAGACTATTGAACGGTTCCCTTATACGATGAGATGGACTCTGACCTCACAATCTACCTTGTTGTGACCTTGCACCTTATTGCACCGCACTTTCTCTGTAGCTGTGACACTTTACTCTGTACTGTTATTGTTTTTACCTGTACTACATCAATGCACTCTGTACTGACTCAATGTAACTGCACTGTGTAATGAATTGACCTGTACAATCGGTTTGTAAGACAAGTTTTTCACTGTACCTCAGTTCAAGTGACAATAATAAACCAATACCAATCTATCCTGTGCATGCTCCTGATACAAGGTCACCCCTCAGCCTCCTGCGCTCCAGTGAGAACAAACCTGGCCTGTCCAATCTCTCCTTGTAACTGCAGCCCTCCATTGCTGGTGAATCTCTTCTGCATGCTCTCTATTGCTGCCACATCCTTCCCGTAGTGCGGAGACCAGAACTGACCACATAAATTATTCCCATTATTTTACCATTAGCACATAATCAAGCAATTCTTGGGATTTTACTACAATTTCCAACCAATTAGTGTATTCGTTTAGTATTGTCACATGTACCGTGATACAGTGAGAAGCTTTTGTTTGTGTGCCATCCAGACAGATCATTCCGTATGTCAAGGTAGTACATAGAAAACAGAATGCAGAGTAAGGTGTTACAGTTACAGAGAAAGTGCAGTGCAGGCAGACAATAAGGTGCAAGGCCATAACGAGGTAGATTGTGAGGTCAAGAGTCCAACATCGTTCAATAGTCTTATAACAGCGGGATAGAAGCTGTCCTTGAGCCTGGTGGTACGTGCTTTCAGGCTTTTGTATCTTCCGCCCGATGGGAGGGGGGGAGAAGAGAGAATGTGTGGGGTGGGAGGGGTCTTTGATTACCTTGAGAGGCATAGATAGGGTGGAATCTTTTTTCCCAGGGTTGAAATGTCCAATACTAGAGGACATGCGTTTAAGGTGAGAGGGCGAATGTTCAAAGGTGTGCAGGGGCAGGGTTTTTTTTTTACACAGAGAGCGGTGGGTGCCTGGAACGGGCTGCCAGGGGTGGGGGTGGAGGCAGATACGATAGAGGGGTTTAAGAGGCTGTTAGACACATGAATTGCAGGGAGAGGAGGGAGATGGACCACGTGTAGGAAGGAAGGATTTGGTTTAATTTGTCATTGTGTTGGGCACAGAAATTGTGGGCCAAAGGGCCACGGGGGGGGGGGGGGGGGAGAGTGGCTGGGCTGGGAGGGGTCGTTGATTATTATGTCGGCTGCTTTCCCGAGGCAGGGGGAAGTGTAGACGGGGTCCGTGGAGGGGAAGCTGGTTTTCGTGATGTGCTGAGCTGTGTCCACAATTCCCTGCAGTTTCTCGTGGTCAATGTACTGATGTATGGTTGATCCGGATGGCACGCAAACAAAAGCTTTTCACTAGATCTCGGTACATGTGACAATAATCGTCGTGGCCCTTGCACCGTATTGTCTGCCTGGACTGCACTTTCTCTGTAACTGGAACACTTTATTCTGCATTCTGTTATTGCCGTTCGCTCTGTACAACCTCGATGCACAAATGTTCGGAATGATCTGTCCGGATGAGATGCAAATCAAAGCTCGGTACACGTGGCAATTCACTCGAGCTGATGACTTATATTTAAGAGTCCTGCTGATGAGACACTGTCTCAGATAACTAGGACAGACCGCACAGGACTTGCCTTCCAATCCCTGCAGGGAATCCGATGACTTTCCGTGCGGACTGCTGCCTGATTGAAGGGGTTTTTTTTTAGCTCGGAGGTGTTCCTCGACGGACAGCCGGTGTGGAGCGCTCCAACTGAACGGAATGTGACCAGATCAGCCCTTGGTGACCACTGGGGAGGGAGAGAGTCAAAAACACACGCTTGGCGTTTGCATACCCAGGACCCACCTGTCTTGGTGCTGCCACACATCAAGGCAGGCAGCAGAACGGGAGCCAGGGAGGGTGTACTCGACCTCACCAACCTTCCTCTGGAGGTTCACGCACTGACATTCGGCGAGTCTCTGCTCTTAACAATGGGCTTGGATGATTGCAACGGGGCCAGAGCAGTGGGCGGCAGATACCTCAACACGGACAGCACCCTCCCGCTGATGATCAGGGGGTTTATCCCCCGGGGAGTGAGCGCAGTTACGGGGCTTCCCAGCTGTTTTGCCTCCTTACCCACCCGCTGCATCCCAATCCTGGCTCTGGCAAACCGGATTCCCAGCAACGTCAGCTGATCAAAGGAAACAGAGGAGCAGCTGGTCCACTCGCTGGACAACGTGGCTTCACTCTCGCCGCGGTTGACTCTGGACATCACCACCCCCCGATCTGCGGGGCTGGAGGTGGTGGTGAGCTGATGATGTTGGAGACTTTGACCAGGGTGCCCCCACTGCCTGGCGTTACCCCCCCCCCCCACTTATACCCGTGTCCCTCCCGACGGATTCGGCAAAAGGGCCCAACAAACGTACAACCGCAACGGGAGTGCGCGCAGCCGTTGCCTGACTCGACAGGGGCGCTTGCTGGCCCCCCTACCTGTTGCTTTGGGGCCGTGCGACTGATGTCCGTGTAGAGCAGTCGGATCCAATTCCCGATTCCCTCCCCAAAGCCCATTTTGGAGAGCACGTCCAACCTGGACGTGTGACACCCTGTCAAAGGCCTTCTCCTGATCCAAGCCGACCCCTTGTTCGGCATGTAGGCAGCACACAGCTGACGGTGATCTTTCCCTGCTGGGTGGAGCACAAGCCCTCGACTCAATTGGTAATCTACATTCAACAGGGAAGCAGGCAGCCAGTTCCTGACGTCCTTCCCCCTCCTGCTTGTAGATGAGGGCAATGACCCCCCCACCATGGATTCTGACCTACTGGCAGCCAGGAGCAGAGCGTTGTACACCCAGTAGTACTGGCCACATCCAGCCCCACAGAACCAAGTAACCCAGCCATAAGCTGTCACTTCCACAGGAGCCTGACATGCCTCGAAGGAACGGAGTGAGCTTGTCGGCTGATCCAGGGACAACAGCCAGTGTAGACCTGCCCTCTTGCTGTTGTCTACAACGATTGAGATAAGAGTACAGTTGGTTATGTGAATTGGAACTTTGGCTGCTGCTCCACTGGTATCCTGACTGGTTGCATCACAGCCTGGTACAGCAATTCCAACGCGCAGGAGTGCAAGAGGCTGCAGAGAGTAGTGGACTCTGCCTGCTACATCACGGGCACATCCCTCCCCACCATCCGTGGTATCTACTTCAAGGCAGCAACGTCCGTCATCAGAGATCCCCCACCATCCGGGCCGTGCCACCTTCTCGCAGCTCCCATCGGGCAGGAGGTGCAGAAGCCTGAAGTCCCCATACCACCAGGTTCAAGAACAGCTACTTCCCTTCAACCATTCGGTTCTTGAACCAACCAGCACAACCCTAATCACTAGAGTTTAGCAACATTATGAACACTTTGCACTAAAATGGCCTTTGTTTTTCATACCGTCTACATAAGAGATGCATTTCACTGTTTCAATGTGCGTGTGACTAATAAAAATATCTCATCTTGTAAAAATCATGTGCCTGTGATGCTGCTGTAGTAAGTTTTTCACTGCACCTGTGCACACACGGACTTGCGCACATAACAATGAACTTGACTTTGACTTCTTCCCCTTTACGTTCTTGTAGTTCAAGGGTCTTAACGTTACATATATTCAATGACTTTGTGTGCTGGAGTCAGGAACAATGACAACATTTCAAAGGCATTTAGACAAGTACATAGACGGGACCTTTCCCATCATAGTACATAGACATGAAAGGCATGTGGGTCAAATGCAGGCACTTGGTTGGCATGGATGAGTTGGGTCTATGCTGTATGACTTTGGTAAGGCCACATTTGGAGTATGGCATGCAATTTTGGCTGTTCCATTAAGAGACGGATGTGGAGGCTTTGGAGAGGATACAGAAGAGGTTGACCAGGATTAGGGAGTATTAGCTATAAGAAGTTGGACAAACTTGGATTGTTTTCCCTGCAGTGACAGAGGCTAAGAGGCGACCTGATAGAAGCATTGATCACCTCATGGAGGAACTTAATCAAGTTCATAAGACACGATCTCTCGTGCACAAAGCTATGCTGGGCTTTGGCCCTGTACTCAAGAGTTCAGAAGGATGGAGTGAGGGGCAAAATCTCATTGAAACCAACTGGATACCGAAAGCCCTGAATGGAGCAGACAGGGAGAGGACGTTTCCATCAGTGGGAGAGTCTGGGATCTGAGGGCACAGCCTCAGAATAAAGGGACGTCCCTTTAGAACTGAGATGAGGAGGAATTTCTTCAGCCAGAGGTGGTGAATCTGTGGAATTTGTTCCAAGGACTGTGCAGGCCAAGTCATTTAAGGCGTATTTAAGGCAGAGATTGATTTGGGGGGGGGGGGGAAGGGAGGGGGGTGTGGTTAGGGGTTATGTGGATAAGGCAGAAGAATGTTTAAAGAAAAATCAGCCATTATTGAATGGAGGAGCAGACGATGGGCCAAATGGCCTGATTCTACTCCTACGTCTTGGGGTCTCGATACATCAAATTATGAGAGGTGTAGACAGGGTATTTAAGATGCTTATCCAAGGGTGGAAACATCAAATGTGAGAGGGCATGCCGTTACAGTGAGACGGTAATGTTTAAAGGGGATTTATGTGGCAGTTTTTGTTTTGAAAGAGAGAGTGGCATGTGCTGCTAAGGCAAGTGGCAGAAGCAAGATACAACAGCAGAGATTTAGACAGACATGAACAGGCAGGGAGTGGAAGGATATGGACCATGTGTGAGCAGACAGGATTAGTTTAAATTGGCATCATGGTCAACACAGACATCTGTTCCTGTGCTATGTTCGATGACTAAGCTCAGGCTGCTCCCTGAAGGTGGGAGAGAGAATTCCAGTTCCACAGCCGTCAGAGAAATTCCTCATTGCAGACTTAGATGGACGTGCCTTATCCCAAGGCTGTGTTTGATCTCCCCCCAATCAAGTAAACATCCTCACAACCACTGCTACTCTCTCGAAGCCTCGCATTGCTTCAGTGGGGTCACCTCACATCCTTCTCAACTCGAGATACACACACTCATCAGAGGATGGCTCCTTCGGTCTGGAAAACAATCCTCAGCCGGTCAGGAGAGAGAAACAGCGTCAAAGTTTCAGGTCAAAGACTCTTCTGAACCAGCTGAGTCTTTCCAGCAGTTTTGGGCTTTATTTTGGATTTCCCTGCATCTGCAGGTTTTTGATTTTCAATCCAGTGAAACCCTCTCCCCACAGGTCCAAGGCACACATATTCGTCCTTGAATGAATATTAAACACTATAGAAAAAGGCATGGTCTCAAAGTTACAGCATTACTTTCTTGCAGCTACTGCAAGGGTGCAGTACTAGGGCTGCAAAGGAAATCAGATGATATAATCAGCACGTTTAAAGATTAAAAAAGATATTTTCCTGTTAAAAAGACCCATGAACGAGTTCAATTACTTACAAATGTGCATCGTACTTCAACATCCAAATGCAAGTTCAGTTCCACACTGGAACACAAAGATTTTTAAAATATTTTTACTTCGTGTCAAAAACTACACAAAATAGTGTCACATTTATACAAAAATTACTTATGAAATTGTTACTAAAAGCAGCAGAAATGGCTGTATTACAATGGTACCAAGAAACTGGCAAATCCAAAGCTGAAATCTTTGTTTTAAATATTACTTTGATATGTTATGATAAAAATAGATTCAAAAATTAAGAGAGAGGATGGTTATTCACCAGTGCGAGATAAACGTAATTCAAGTTCAAAATTATACTTGGACCACAGAATGAGGCAAACTGGCCGACGAATTCATATCAACCCCTTTCCTTCTCTAGTTAAAGGCTCATTTCCCCTCTCCAATACTGGGGTCACTGGGCAGTGATGAGCAGGAACCCCAGCTGATTCCCCCTCCCTCTAACCCCGGGGTCACTGGGCACTGATCATGAGGAGGATTGCTGGCTAATATCACCTCTCTCAAACCCTGGGTGTCACTAAGTCATCAGAACCCTGAGTTTGCCAAGTTTCTCACTGAATCATCTTCCAAACCCACTTCCACCCCCCCCCACCACCCCAAACCAAGATCTCCACAGCCTGGCTATGTAACAGCAAATGTCCAAGGCCCTAACCATGCACAGACAGCTGAGAGCACATCTCGATATCCAACGGTGCGCCTAAGTGGGAACCCCGGTGATCTGTCACACTATAATTGCACCAATCCTTACTAAAATGGAGGAAGTTAGAAAATACAGCAATCTCTTTCACAACAGACACTCCATGGCACAGTGTTCTGAGGCAACAGTTCCTTCCCATTCCCATCCCACCAATCTCCACTCTGCCACTTTACTAACAATGGAACTGGCTGTGTCCACCTGCCATAGATAGCAGGAAACACAGCAACGTACTCAGGGAGACAGAGAGTCAGGATCCCAGCAGACGGGAGTTCCTGGGCAATGATAACTCTGTTCCCCAGCCCATGGTCTGGAGTCCTGCAGCTCAGGGTTCCCAGCTCCTGGCTCCCCGTGGCCTCTTGCTGACCACTTCGCTCTCTGGCGCTCGCGCGGCATCATTTACTGTTGGCCCGGCCCATTTCACGCAGGGTTTGGATGGGGCTCAGAACCTGCCATCACTGGGGCAGTCCCCAGTGAAGTCCCAGCAGCTGTGTGCTCAGCTGGTTCAGAGTAAACAACACACATCGGTTCAGAGTCACTCACTGTGTGCAGTGCGCTTACAGATGTTTGTGCGTGATAGTGTCCGTAAATATAACCAATAACGTGTGAGAGAGAGAGAGAGAGAGAGAGAGAGTGAGAGTGAGAGAAAGAGAGAGAGTGAGAGTGAGAGAAAGAGAGAGAGAGTGAGTGAGAGAGAGAGAGAGAGAGAGAGAGTGAGAGAGAGAGAGAGAGAGAGAGAGTGAGAGAAGGAAAGAGAATGGAGAGAAAGACAGAGTGAGAGAGAGAGAGAGAGAGAGTGAGAGAAGGAAAGAGAATGGAGAGAAAGACAGAGTGCAGCGATTCCACCAGGAACATGCCCCGTTGTGAAAGCCGCCGGACTCCAGTCACGAATCCAGCTGTGGGGACACTGCCTCACAGCCGGAAGCATAGCTGGGAGACCCCCGGCCCCATGAAAGCCCCAGCTTTTGGGAGGCATTTTGCTGCAGAGAGCCTTCGGAAAGGTTAACCGCTCGTGCCCGAGAGCCGCAGGTCCCGCTGACGGACACGTCGCCTGGCCCCCCACCACCACCCCACCCACCCCGACTCAGTGGGCACGCGACACAGCAGCTTCCTCCGGCCGTGACCCTGCACAGGAACCAGCCTCAGTGTGTCCGCCGGGTGACAGCTCTCCCTACCAGGGCACGGCTTCGTTCTGTGGCTTATCAAGGACTGGGGATGAGTGGGGGGGGGGAGGGGGGGGTGAAATGGGCCACAGTTCTGCTGTAGCCATCAGTAGAAGAGGGGAGAGGTGGCACTGAACCCCTTCCACAGCCAGCAGAGCATCAACATGGCTTCAGGCACCAGGAGACCGGCGCTCCCTCACACCTCCCACCCCCACCAACCTTGGCCCCTGGACTGTGGCACAGAAAGCTGGGAGTTGCAGGAGAGAGTGTGAAAGAGCCAGAACCTTGCTTCGAGGACTCTCAGAGCAACTTAAGCTGGGCGAGGCGAGTGGGAGATGGGAAGGGGCAGAGAGAGAGGGCAAAGAAAGGTAAAACTCTCCCTGGCTCGAGCGGGAAGAACAGGGGGACCGGCCGCTGTGTGGAGGGAGAGGAAACGGGGGAAAGCCATCAGGCTTGGGATACTGAACGGCCACTGGTCGCTGGATCTCAGGAAGCCAAGGGGGAGGGGACTGACAGTGGAGGGAGGTGAAGGCAGACAGAAACACGGGTAGGATGACCGCTCCCCACCCCGGTTCTCCTCATACCTTGATGAAGAGGACGCCGGTGACGAGGGAGAAGCCCAGGATGAGCATGATGACCTTGAGGATGCGCTGGTGGGATGAGTTGAGCTCATGGGGCAGGATCTCCATGAAGGTGATATAGATGAAGGTGCCAGTGGCCATGCCCTCCAGCACGGCACGGACGAGCTGGTGGCTGGAGTCCTCAGTCAGCATGATGCCCAGTCCGATGCCCAGGGGTGACATGACGGCGAAGGTGACAACACAGGCCACCACCGCCGTCCACCTCAGCCGGCTCTGCACCAGCTTCAGGGTCAAGCTGAAGGCCACGATGCACTTGTGGACGGAGAGGGCGACGCAGATCTCCACCACCTTGGCGCTGGTCTGCTGCACGCCCAGCGCCAGCCCCTCAAACACTGAGTGCAGGGACAGTGCCAGCACCAGCACCAGGCAGCGGATGGCCGAGTGGGAGTTGAAGTCCACGTGGAGGTGGGGGGCGGCCTCCTCGCGGGGGGACAGGCCCTCGTGGTGTGGCGACGGACGGCCCAGCAACGCCCTGGTCTCCTCCGTGTTCCCGGCCTGGTCCCGACAGGCCAGGGTGATCTGCTCCATGATGAGCACCAGGAAGAAGCCCATGGCGACGATGAACTCGGGCAGCGGGAACTCCAGCTGCAGGAGGGAGAGAAAGAGAGGCGCAAGGCACGGTCAGCGGCAGCGCTTGGCACCGTGAGGTACCAGGTCCAGCGGCGGGGAGGTGTAGAGAGAGCTTCACCCTGTGTCTGACCCCGGGAGTATTTGATGGGACGGTGTGGAGGGAGCCTCACCCTGTGTCTGACCCCGGGAGTGTGATGGGACGGTGTGGAGGGAGCTTCACCCTGTGTCTGACCCTGGGAGTGTGTGATGGGACGGTGCGGAGGGAGCTTCACCCTGTGTCTGACCCCAGGAGTGTGAAGGGACGGTGCGGGGGGAGCTTCACCCTGTGTCTGACCCCAGGAGTGTGATGGGACGGTGTGGAGGGAGCTTTAGATTGTATTTGAACAGTGCAGTCCCAGCCTTGGGTGAGGGAATTATTTTATGGGACGTCTCAGAAGATCATGTCTCTAATGGACAATGAATCCTCTGTCAGCTCACTGCAGATTGCTTTAACTTCCTGGCAGCTTAAACGACACTAAAAATCACTGAAGTGCAACAGCTGAGAAAGAAACTAAAAAAACCAGCTCTGCAACGTACAGAGTCAGTGAAACGGCCGAGGGAAGTGATCAGTCGATAACAACTTCCTCAGGATGGATCACCTACAGCAGGTGGTACTGGGGGACAGGAGAAGGGATCGATCTGGGCCAGATCGTGCCCTTTGTGTTCCAGCTTATCATCCTCCAGCAGCTGTCCCCACGCCCACCCCACCACCTTGTTCCATCTGCCTCTTTCTTCCCCTCCCTGGCCTCCTAACTCCACCCCACCCCCTCCCTTACCTGCCCATCATCATTCACCCCTCCTCGGTCCACCGATCCCGTCTCACCCGCCCCCCAGTCCACCAGTCCCCTCGGGCTCACCCCTCACCTATACCAGCCATCTCCCCTCTCCTCAGTCCTGATGCAGGGTTTCAACCCAAAACGTTGATAATTCCTCCCCCCACCCCACTGACGCTGCTCGACCCGCTGAGCTCCCCCAGCAGGTTACTTGTTACTCCAGGTTCCAGTGTCTGCAGTCTCCGGTGTCTCTGCATTGATCCAGTGCTGGCTACACACAATATTTGTGCCCACATCCCCCCGATTATGTTCTCACCAGCACCGTCCAAGCTGTTAGCACATAAACCCATGTTCTTTGGGGACGTGCAAACCTGTAGAGACGTTAGTCCCAGATCGAGCTTACTCATGCAGAGTGAAGACATGGCAGCCCCTCCTAGTGTGGCTGCTACTAGCTGATGGCAGACTCATTCGATCACTTTAGGGGCTTGGAGCAGGCAGCGCAATTTTCAGACGTGGCTTGAATGTCTCAGTGGAAGAAGTGGGGAAGGGGCAAGTCCTCCGTTCCTGTAAGCCCCAGAAAGTGGTGAGATCCATGATGGAGCCCCTTCTCCCCACTCTCCACCCCACCAGCATCTAGTGTCTCTTCTGCCCCTCCTAATGGAATTCTCTGCTCTTCCTGAGGGCCACGGATGCTCAGGAGCTGGATATATTCAAGGGAGGGACTGACAGTTGAAGACACTTGATGGAATGAGTCCAGTGGCTACAAGGGCAGGTCAGAGACCGGTATCCGTGGTCACCTTCCAACATCCCAGAGCCTTCCCACCATCCGGAAGGCACAAGGAGTGTGGTAGAATATTCTGGGCAAGCGCAGCACTCTCGGAAGCTTATCACCATCCAGGACGACACAGCCCACTTGGTCGGCAAACCATCTACCACCTAAGCACTCCCTCCTTCTCTCTCTCCACCCCCAGTGGCTGCAGTGTGCACAGTCTACAGTGCAGTTACTCACCCAGGCTGAAGCCCCATGACATAGGAGCAAAATTAGGCCATTCGGCCCATCAAGTCTGCTCTGCCAATTAATCATGGCTGATTTTTCAACCCCATTCTCCTGCCCTCTCTCCGTAACCTTCAACCCTTTGAATCAATCTCTGCCTTAAATGCATCCAATGACTTGGCCTCTGCTGCCCTCTGTGGCAACAAATTCCACAGATTCACTGCCCTCTGGCTGAAGAAATTTCTCACCTCAGTTTTAGAGAAACTGTGCCCTCGCATCCCCGACTCTCCCACTGATGGAAATATCCTCTCCACAACCACTCTATCCAGGCCTTTCAGTATCCGGAAGGTTTCAATGAGATTCCCCCCTCACCCTTCTGAACTCCATCGAGCACAGACCCAGAGACGTAACATTCCTCAAACGTTAACCAGGATCATTCTTGTGAACCTTCTCCAGACCCTCTCCAGGGCCAGCACATCCTTCCTTAGATACAGGGCCCAAAATTGCTCATGTAATTCCAAATGTGGTCTGACCAACGCCTCATAAAGCCTCAGCAGTACATCCTTGCTTTTCTGTTCTAGCTCTCTCGAAATGGATGCCAACACTGCATCTGCCTTCCTTACTACTGACTCAACCTGCAAGTTAACCTGGAGGGAATCCTGAACTACGACTCCCAAGTCCCCTCACCCCTCCAGTTTCTGAGTTCTCCCTCCATCTGGAACAGTCTACACCTTTATTCTTCCTACCATAACCCTCACAATTCGCTCCCCTGTATTCCACCTGCCACGACCCCCTCTCCCAACCTGTCCACGTCCTTCTGCAGACTCCCTGCCTCCACCCATCTTGGTGTTGTCTGCAAACTTGGCCACAGTGCCATCAGCAATTCCCAAAGCCACCTTTCCCACCCAAGGTCAGCAGGGGACCACCACCATTTGCAGGTTCCCCTCCACGTTCCCCACCACCACCGACTGGGAAACATCTCATCAAGCTGAAACAAAAACCAAAGTGCCGGAAGAACGCCAAGTTGGGATGACACATACACCTTTATGAAACACTGGTTAGACCGCACCTGGGATACCGTACGCAGTTCTGGCTGCCACTCTCTCGGGAAGATGTGACAGCGCTGGAGAGAGTGCAGAGGAGATTCGCCGGGATGTTGCCTGGAATACAGGACTTCAGTTACAGGGTCTAATTGGACAGACTGAGGTGGGGAACGGAGGGGTGACCCGATAGAGGTGTACAAAATTATGAGGCAGGGTGATAGTCAAGATCATTTTAACCCCCTCACAGTTGAGGTATCTAAAACAAGAGGTTTTAGCTCAGAGGTAGGTGAAGACTAGAGGGGATCTGAGGAGGGAATATTTTCACCCAGAAGGGGGTTGGAATCTGGACCACGCCTGAGGGGGAGGTGGAGGCGGAGGCAGAGACTCTCACAACATCTAATCATCTAGACTTGAATCGTCAATGCCAGTAGAATAGTTGGATATAATGGTCAGACATGGACACCATGGGCAGAAGGGCCTGTTTCTCTGCTATAAGGACTCAAATGACACCAAGGACTGCAGCCTCATCTTCCCAAGGGGGGCAGTTCTCAGTGCTGGCTTTGCCAATGATGCCCAGATCAATAAAAAAAAAATTTTTTTTTAAGTCAATGGAATGGAACAAACCCAGAGTAAGTGCGCCATTGCACAACAGCCAAGGAGTTTGGCAACTGTTGCATTGTCATATGCTAATTGCCAACGCAACAGGAGCGGCAACCTTCCTGTTTGGAGATAGGGAACCACAAGCAGCTTCCTGCAGGGGAGCGGATTCAATACTGATTATTCAGCAGCCGCACAGCACTTGTGACATTGATAGGATCTGATTCACGCTGAGCGGGGAATTGCCCCCACAGTGGTGCAGGAGCTAACTCTCCCACAACAACAGCCCCCTCGCACTAGTTCCCAGAGTCTGGATATTCAGTGGCTGACAGGGTGTCAGTCAAGCAGGCTGCTTTGTCCCAAATGGCTTCGAGTTTCTGAGGAGCTCCACACACCCAGAACAGTAGAGAATATTCCACTGTGGCTTTGGGGTGCCACAAGGCCACTCACTGCAGATCACCCAGCCTCTGACCTGCTCTCCTAGCCACACGAATCTCTCCAGCAGAGTGGGAACCAATTATGCTGTTATGTCTACTGTTATAAGACTCTTGAACAGACCTCTTGTACGCTCAGATGGACTCTTGACCTCACAATCTACCTTGTCGTGACCCTTGCACCTTATTGTCTGCCTGCACTGCACTTTCTCTGTAACTGTAGCACCTTATTCTGCATTCTGTTATTGTTTTCCCTTGTACTACCTCGATGCACTGATGTGGTGAAATGATCTGTATGGATGGCATGCAAAACAAAGTTTTTTTTAAAAACTGCAACTCAGTTCGGGACAATAATAAACTAATTATCTGCGTTGACGAGTGTAGTGGGGAAAATGCTTGCCTAGGGTATTACCATCAGTTGCCCTGCACCAGAGGTTGGCAGGAAGACATTGCCGGTTGGTGTGGAGCACAGGTTAGCGACACTCAGCTTGGGAGGACGCAAAGGAGCAGGGAAGGGATATGGATGGGCAAAGCGAAGGGGCAAAGATCCAGCAAGGAGAATGGGGGAAAATGCAAAATTGCCCATTTTGATAGAAAAGTCATCATATTAACGGTGAAGATTGCAGAGCTCTGCTCGTCTTATGTCAGCAGAGAAAGGAATGTTCTTTGCTTATTGTGAGGGAGATGCTTTGGTTAGATAAGGCACCGGTTAAAGCAGTACACTGGATTCCTTATTTAAGGACGTTAATACATTGGAAGCAGTTCAGGAAAGGTCTACTAGACCAATTGTTCGGGAGTTATGGAAATAATGTGGATATAATGGACACTAATTCAAATGAGAATCAGTCTTCAGGAAAACTGGTCCTAATGGAAATTGCAAGCAGGAACCAGTTTAAAATTAAAAGGACAGCTTTGTAGATAGTGGCTACAGTAGGAAGATACTCAAGATGTGGTCTGCAAACTCACAACTGTGAGATGGTGAAGCGTGCAGTAGTCACACACAAGAGGACAATGTTAGATGAGGTGTTAGACTCCAGCTACGTTATCTTAACACTGGTTCTGGGTGCCTGGGTTCTGTCTTCAGATTTTTAGATCATCCACGTGAACGTGTGTGTCCCAGCAAAGGTGTTTAAACATTCAGAGGCATCTTGTCAGTTACAGTGCGCTCCCATTGTAAGTAAGACTCAAGATACTGAAGTAAACAACGTCATTGTAGCTGTTGAAGTTGTATTGAATCACTTGCTGTTATCTTTGCACAAAATCTTGATGTACTTTTTTTGCAGAGAGATTTAACTGAGAGTGTCTCCAAGATAATGTCTGCTTGTTGTGATGAAAAAGGACCTGTCTACCAGCTTCAGCATCTCCAGTGACTCAGTTAATAGTCACAACACCGACAGCTGGAATGTGTAGATTGCCCAGTGAGGAAATTTTGGGCAGATTAGGCTTGTGCCTGGAGCAAGAGAGGACTTGAATGGGGCAGATGTGGAGAGGTTTCTAGATGGAGGAATATTGACTTAAAGGACAGCCGTTTCAAAATCAGGGGTCTCCCATTTAACACAGACACGATAAATTTTGTTTATCTCATGAAGCAATGTTCCCGGAGGAGGGATGGTGCTCACCACAGGTGGGAGATCACTTGGACAGTGGACTAAACATTACAGAGAAAACAGAAAGAATAATCTGCGGAATTGGGATAATCAGGGAGTTGGACAGACCAGTGTGCAAGCCTGCACTATGGACAGTGGGGAGAACCTCTGTTCTTCGTGCAGTCTTGAGGATCTTTTATCAGAAAATCTCAACCCTACAGACAGTTACTCAGGATGGCGTTCCTGTCAGTGTGACCTGCCCGGGGGAGGGGGGGGCGTGCACGGGTGGTGGTTTGAAAAGGTGCACCAAAGGAATCCAATGCTCTGCCACCTTTTTAAACCAAAGCCCTGTGCAGTCTCTGAGGTAAAAGATCCCCAGACACAACTGGAAGAGCAGGGGGTGTGGTGGTGGTGGGGTGGGGAATAAAAGAGCCTTGAAGTTTTTAATCCTCCCTCCACCAAGGACATTTCACATCGGAGTACGAGGGAACAGAGAGAAACAGACTAACAACACTCATTGGCGCCGGGGGGGGGGGGTGGGGTGGGGGGGGGGGGAGGGGGGGAGGGGAGGGGGGTGGGGGGATTGGAGAGCAGAGGGGATACTCACGACGATCTTCATCTTGTCCAACACCGCAGCCATATCTTCCAGGTAGTCTGGGAGCAAGTCCAGGAGGCAGGTGGCTAAGAACACCCCCCCAGCCAGGCAGCTGAGCAGACTGAGAACGCGGCGCTGGCCTGCAGGAAAAGCATTAGAACCAGGTGAGAAATACATTTGGGGTTAAACACTGGCTGGCAGTAAAATGTATGCTGAAGAGAGTCTGACAGGTGGGACTAACCCCAGTGCAGATCAGGCCCAGGAGCCATTCAGCCCTTTGAACCCAGCCTGGGCAAACCAGGACAAAGCCATGGAACACAGGAGAATACAGTATAGGAACAGGTATGATCAGATCAGAGGAGGCAAGATCAGATTTCTTTATTAGTCACATGTACATCTTTTGCATGGAGTGTTCTGCGGGTCACGTTTCCTGCACCAACATAGCATGCCCACGACTTCCTAACCTGTACGTCTTTTGGAATGTGGGAGGAAACCGGAGCACCCAGAGGAAACCCACGCAGACACGGGGAGAACGTACAAACAGTGGCCGGAATTGAACCCAGGTCACTGGTGCTATAAAGCGTTACACTAACCGCTACGCTGCCGTGCCTGCTCTTCAGCCCACGATGTTGTGTTGAACTAATTAAACTAGTGATAAAACTAACCCCTTCTGCCTACACAAGGTCCATATCCCTCGATTCTCTGCACATTGTGCCCATCTAAGAACTTCTTAAAAGCCTCTACCGTATCTCTACCACCACCCCAGGCAGCACATTCCAGGCACCCACCGCTCTGTACGAAGAAAAACTTGCCCCGCACATCTCCTTTGAACTTCCCCCCCCCCCCCCCCCCCCAACCTTAAACGCATGCCCTCTAATATTAGACATTTCGACCCTGGGAAAAAGCTACCAGCTGTCTACTCTATCTATGCCTCTTGTAATGTTATAAACTTCTATCAGGTCTCCTCTTAACCTCCAAAAATTGCCAACAATTGAGGGAAATAAAAGTTACTGTACCTGGGGCTTCTCAACAGAATTCCTTTGCTCCATTAATGCATTGAAACATCAAGGCACCTCACAGGAGAGTTAGCAATAAAACTGGTGCTTTTGCAAACAAGGTTATAAGCAGGTGACTCAAAGACAAGTCCAAGAGTGTGATCTTAGAGGAGAGGAGAGATTTCAGGAGAAAAGACCAGCACTCAGGGTCCAGACAGCTCACAAGTGGCAGAATAATCAAAGCAAGTGCCCAGAATTGAGGAGAGCAGAGAGGTTTGTAGGGCTGGAGGGGGGGGGAATGGAAGTGTGAAAAAGTTGAGACCATGGCTGTAACTCGACACATCGACACAGCTAATACTTAACCAGCAGACAATGCAGGTTAGCGAACACAAGTTAATCAATCAGATCCTCAACTGTGGAGTTTGATTAACCATTAATCCAAATTAAGCATTTTAGCATTGCTTGCAAGTTGGTCACCTGCCTGTGGAAATGAGGCATGTACGGATTGAAACAGGGGCTTGCAGAGATATACCGTTATAATTCTTTGAACAGTATTGACAAAACGGCCCCAGAAGCTTGCAGAAAGAATGACCCCAGCTGAAAAGTACAATGCATTCCCCTGCACCCACCCCGTGCCTGCTGTAAACAGGGTACAGGGAACAGTCGGGACCAGCGGGAGGTTCAGAGGCTCCATGTTCTGGGAAAAGCCTGACATGTTAAACACATCCTCTTTCCCAATTCTTCTTCCCCCTTCCAACCTGTGTCACAATTCCACTTCCTCCCAACCCGTTGGCCGTTAAGACCGCTCCTCATCCCATTTCAGTTAACCCATCCTCATCATCTTGCCTGGAGAGGGGCAATTAACCCACCTTCACCATCTTGCTTGGGAAGGGGGTAGGGGCCCACAATTAACCACCTCTTCCCACCCAGGAACAGGCACAATTAAACCACCCCCCCCTTCCTCCACCAGCTCAACAGGGAAGGGGGCACAACTAAACCGCCCCCCCTTCACCATCTCACCTGGGGAAGGGGTTCCAAAATTAAACCCCCCTTCACCGAGAAGAGCCATGATTAACCCCTCACGCACCATCTCACCGAGACACAGTTAACCCCCTCCCTCACCTCGCTCAGAGGGGCCACAATTAACCCCTCACTCACCACCTCAGCTGGAGGTGACAATTAACCCCATCGCCCCCTCACAATCTTGCTCAGAGGGGCCACAATTAACCCCTCACACCACCTCAGCTGGATGGAGGTGACAATTAACCCCATCCCCTCCACCCCACTAAGTCTTGCTCAGAGGGGGCCACAATTAACCCCTCACTCACCCAGGGAGGATCTCAGCTGGGGAGGGTGCACAAATACCCACCCCCATCATCCCTCTTGAGAGGGTCCATGATTAACCCCTCCCTCACTGCCCTCACTCACCAGGAGACGACAATTAACCCCTCCCTCACGGCCTCACCTGGGCAAAGGGCACAGTTAACCCCCTCCCCCGAGAGCATTTAAAGCCCCAGCCTGTCTCCTTTACTGCCCCAGGGGTCTGTTGGCTAGGGGTGTTAATTAACCCCTGACTGCCCCGGGACGGTGGGTGACATCAGTCCAACCTCCCCCCCCCCCCCCCGAGGGGACATCAGTCCAGACCCCTCCCTCCCTACCCCCCCCCCACCCCCCGAGGGGACATCAGTCCAGACCCCTCCCACCCTACCCCCCCACCCCCCGAGGGGACATGTCCAGACCCCTCCCTCCCTACCCCCCGAGGAGACATCAGTCCAGACCCCTCCCTCCCTACCCCCCCACCCCCCGAGGGTACATCAGTCCAGTCCCCACCCCACCCCACCCCGAGGCCCTCCAGCCGCCGACCTCCTCACCTGCTCCGGCCGAGCCTCCCGCCACGGCCGCCGCTCCCCTCAGGGCGCACACCGGCAGCAGCCCGCTCAGCACGGTCAGGCCCAGCAGCAGGGCGAGCGAGACCACCTTCACCTCCGTCCCGGGACTCATCCTCAGGTCTACGCCCGGTTCCAACGGCACCTTCCCCGGCCCCGCTTCTGCCATCGCCTCAGGCCACAGCCGCCGACAACACCATCCACCCCGTCGACGCCGACCCGGGAGGGCGGAGCGCTCCCGAGGGGCAGCCCAACCAGCCAATCGGGCTCCAGCTCGGACCCCGATTGACATGACTCCGACCAATCAGCGTTTCGAATCTCCGAGCCGGAGGGCGGGCTCTCCCTCGAACCGCTGTCGGTTTTGGAAAGAGGCGGAGCTTGGCGCAAGAGCACGCGGATGGCTTAGGGGGCGTGGCTTATTGAGGAGAGGGGTGCTCCCATTGGTGGGCGTGGTTCCCGACCTCCGCACCGGATTGGTTCCTGACGTCGCCCATCACGAAACAGCTGGCGGGGTTCCGACGCCATTTCTGTGAGGGGCACAGACTGAATCCTCCTCGATTACCAACCAAACGGAACCGTCGCGGGGATAATGACAACCACCAGGACCTGAATTCACTCCAGATGTATCATTCAAGCCTGGAATTGGTGTCTTCTTGTCAAAGATTTACCAGTTGCCCCTCACAAACATGGCGGTCAGCTGCCGAGCAACCAATCAACGCGGCCGAGGCCGTGGGCGGGTCTGTTAATTGAACCAATCGGCTTGCAGCAGGGCGGGCCTGTTATTCTTGACATGCGCAGTTTGGGGGAGGCTGAGGCGCGGTGACGTCATCGGTGCCAGGTTGGAAGTTGTGGTAAGTTGCCCAAGTCCAGAGGCAGGGTGTCTGCGTGAGGGGCTTTCTGATCTGGCAGTGCTTTTAAATCAGGTCGTGCAATTTACCCGAGTGCTAAAGCAAGGAAGAAGACGGTTTTAAAAAAAGTGCACATTGAACACTTAATGTGCAATGGTAAACATGTGGAAAATGACAGCTTGTCAAACCAGCTGTTGTTGCATTTACTTCATTGTAAAGGGAGGCAGGGCAGATCCAGGATCTTGGTATCCTGCACAGCCCAAGTCCTGTGCAAGCATAAAAGCACAGTCCTGCAGCCAAGGTGCAGTTCCAAACGATGTAATTGCCATTATAGGGAAACAGTGTAGGGAACTTCTGTACAGAGAGGTGATGAGATTTTCACACCTGGAAAATTGCACACAGTTTGGGTGTCCTGGTGTAAGGGATGATGCGTTTGCATTGGAGGCAGGGCAGAGAGGGTTTACTTCAAAAGCTTCACTGGGTAATTCCTGGGATGAATGGGTAGCTGTATGATGAAAGTTGAGCAGATTGAATTTCTCTTCATGGGGAATTAGAATAACAAGAGGCGATCCTGAATGATTCTTGACGGGGTGGAGACTCGATGGTTCCCCATCGAGATGTTGGACAGTGCGACCCGTCACTGCGTGTCTGACTGACCCCTCGACAGTGTGATCCCATCTGCGTGCAACTGACTGATCCCCCCGACTGTATGACCCTGTCATTGACCAAAGAGTGTGTGATGGGACAGTGTAGAGGGAGCTTCACTCTGTCTCTGACCCCGGGAGTGTGTGATGGGACGGTGTAGAGGGAGCTTCATTCTGTGAGTGACCCCGGGAGTGTGTGATGGGACGGTGCAGAGGGAGCTTCACTCTGTGTCTGACCCCGGGAGTGTGTGATGGGACAGTGTGGAGGGAGCTTCATTCTGTGTATAACTTGTACTATCTCTGCCTGGGAGGGTTAGGTTTGGGGATTTGACCAGAGAATGCAGTGCTAAACTAGGTACCAGTTTTCTTATTTCTTTCTGAGGACATGGATCCTGGTGACCAGGACCTTCTGGTCAGTTACCAGGAACAGCAGGAGGGAATATTCCCAGGGAATGGCTATTCCGGACCGAATATTACCATCGAAGGACAGGAAGAGGCAGAAGAAGTGATGGCTAAATGGTCAGTCACCAGACCTGGGGTGAGCGATGCTTTTGAGGAGTTGTGTCCTGATGTGGATACTATTTATAGGATGTTACAGTCTCTGAAATCCCATGCAACCCTGTCTCCGTGACCCCCTCCAGACCTGCACCCCTCCCCGTCTCTGTGAGCCCCTCCGGCCCCTGCACCCCTCCCCGTCTCTGTGACCCCCTCCGGCCCCTGCACCCCTCCCCGTCTCTGTGACCCCCTCCGGCCCCTGCACCCCTCCCCATCTCTGTGACCCCCTCCGGACCCTGCACCCCTCCCAGTCTCTGTGACCCCCCTCCAGCCCCTACACCCCTCTCAGACACCTGCAGCCCCCACACTCCCAGCCCCCCTGAACATTCCCGATTCCCATCACCTCCTCCTCTGTCGCTCCGAGCTCTGGAATTCCCTCCCCGGACCCCTCAACCCTCTGCATCAGGTGACCTTGAGCCCCCTCGGTCTCAGGCCCAGCCAGTAGGGAGTGGTCCCCCGCAGGGGGAGGTCTGGGTCGGAGGGTCAGTCTGGTGTTTACCCTCCTGAGGCCAGCATCTCCCCCCCCTCCCCGCAGGGTGTGAGCAGGGTGGAGCTGGACAAGCTGCTGCAGATGCCCGTGAACCCCAACGAGGTGTACAACAACAACAACAATAACAACAACAACAGCGCGGCCGAGACGGCTTCCGAGACGGACAGCGGCATCTCCGACGACCAGCGGCCCGACAGCCCCCTTCCCGCCGAGACCACCCCTGCCCGCCTCTTCCAGCTCGTGTACGGGGTCAGCGTGAAGACGGAGGCACCGAGCGTTGATGCCGACCTGGTGTCCATCGAGCTCGGTCGGTGATCTCAGAGCAGTGGGGGGATGGGAGGGGAGGGGAGGGGTGGGGGGGCTCTGTCAGTAGGGTAGGTGAAATCCTCCTCCCTCTCCTGCCACTCCCCCTCCCCTGCCCCACATCTCCCCCCAACCTTTGACTCCCCCTCCCCTTCCCTCCCCCATCTCCCCCTCCCCTCTTCCTCCCCATTTCCCCCTCCCCATTTCCCCCCTCCATCTCCCATCTCCCCCCCACTTCTCCCCTACCATCTCCCCCCTCCCCCCCCATCTCCCCGTCCCCCTCCCAGTGATGCAACCAGTCAGGATACTTCCAACAGTAACATCTGTAGATCTGTTGGTGTGTGTGTATAGAATCCTACAGCACAGAAACAGGCCCTTTTGACGCACCGTGTCCATGGCGACCGTGGTACCTGTCCGCACTAACCCCACTCACCCACATTGGTCCCGTACCCCGCTACACCTTTCCTATCCAAGTCCCTCTCCAAACACCTCCAAACCTTGCAACTGGATCTGCCTCCAACACCGCAAGAAACTGCAGAGAGTTGTGGACACAGCCCAGCGCATCACGGAAACCAGCCTCCCCTCCATGGACTCTGTCTACACTTCCCACTGCCTCGGAAAAGCAGCCGACATAATCAAAGACCCCACCCACCCCGGACATTCTCTCTTCTCCCCCCTCCCATAGGGCAGAAGATACAAAAGCCTGAAAGCACGTACCACCAGGGTCGAGGACAGCTTCTATCCCGCTGTTATGACTATTTAACGATGTTGGACTCTTGACCTCACAATCTACCTCATTGTGGCCCTTGCACCTTATTGTCTGCCTGCGCTGCACTATCTCTGTAACTGCGACACTTTATTCTGCATTCTGTTACTGCTTTCTCTGGTGCTATTTCAATTCACCATTGTAATACATTAATCTGTATGGACGGCATGCAAAACAAAGTTTTTCACTGTACCTCAGTACACGTGACAATAATAAACCAACTTACCAATTTAATTTACCAACTTTATCTCCTCTGGCAGCTTGATCCAGACATCACCGCCCTCACTGTGAAAATCTTACACTTGGATCCCTTTTAAATTTCCCCCCTCTCACCTGCGTCCTTTGGTTCTGGACTTCCCTGTGCCCTGGGGAAAGAATCCTCTCTACCCTATTCATGCTTTAGATAAGATAAGATATCTTTATTAGTCACATGTACATTGAAACACACAGTGAAATGCATCCTTTGCGTAGTGTTCTGGGGGCAGCCCGCAAGTGTCGCCACGCTTCTGGCGCCAACATAGCATGCCCACAACTTCCTAACCCGTACGTCTTTGGAATGTGGGAGGAAACCGGAGCACCCGGAGGAAACCCACGCAGACACGGGGAGAACATACAAACTCCTCACAGACAGCAGCCGGAATTGAACCCAGGTCGCCAGCGCTGTAATAGCGTTACACTAACTGCTACACTACCGTGCCTGCCTTTAAGGTTGCTCCCGCAGCCTCCTCCGTTCCAGTGAGAGTAAACCAGACGAAGGTTCTCAACCCGAAACATCGACTGTCCATTTCCCTCTGCAGATTTGTATTGGTTTATTATTGTCACTTGTACCAAGGTACAGTGAAAAACTTGTCTTGCATACCGATTGTACAGGTCAATTCATTACACAGTGCAGTTGCATTGAGTTAGTACAGAGTGCATTGATGTAGTACAGGTAAAAACAATAACAGTACAGAGTAAAGTGTCACAGCTACAGAGAAAGTGCAGTGCAATAAGGTGCAAGGTCACAACAAGGTAGATCATGAGGTCAGAGTCCATCTCATTGTATAAGGGAACCGTTCAATAGTCCTATCACAGTGGGGTAGAAGCTGTCCTTGAGCCTGGTGGTACGTGCCCTCAGGCTCCTGTATCTTCTACCCGATGGAAAAGGAGAGAAGAGAGAATGACCCGGGTGGGTGGGGTCTTTGATTATGCCGGCTGCTTCACCAAGACAGTGAGAGGTAAAGACAGAGTCCATGGTTTCCGTGACGTGCTGGGCTGTGTCCAGAACTCTCTGCAGCTCCTTGCATTCCTGGGCAGAGCAGTTGCCGTACCAAGCCGTGATATGTGCAGGATACCCTAAAGGTTAACCAGCAGGTCGGATCGGCGGTAAAGAAAGCAAATGCTATGTTGGCATTCATTTCGAGAGGTATCATGTATAAAAGTAGGGAGGTGTTGATGAGGCTCTATGGAGCACTGGTGAGGCCTCATTTGGAATACTGTGCGCAGTTTTGGGCCCCATATCTTAGGAAGGATGTGCTGATGTTGGAGAGGGTTCAGAGGAGATTTACGAGGATGATTCCTGGGATGAAAGGGCTTACATACAATGAGCATTTGTCGGCTCTTGGACTGTACTCACTGGAGTACAGAAGAACGAGAGGGGACCTCATAGAAATATTTCGAGTGTTGAAAGGACTGGACACAGTAGATGTGGCTAAGCTGTTTCCCTTGGTGGGTGAGTCCAGGACGAGAGGGCACAGTCTTAGAATTAGAGGGTACCCATTTAGAACAGAGATGGAGAGAAATTTCTTTAGCCAGAGGATCATGGATTTATGGAATTCGTTGCCACATACAGCTGTGGAGGCCCGATCCTTGGGGGTGTTTAAGGAGGAGATTGATAGGTACCTAATTAGTCAGGGTATCAAGGGATATGGGGAAAAGGCCGGGAATTGGGGCTGGATAGGAATAGTATTAGTTTAGCTCCTGGAGCAGACTCGATGGGCCGAATGGCCTACTTCTGCTCCTTTGCCTTGTGGACTTGTGACGTCCTGACCCCGGCATTTTGTGCATTGCTCCAGATTCCCGCACCCGTGGTCTTTGTCTCCAATAAACCCGGATTATCCAACCTCTCCTCCTAACCGCAGCCCTCCTTCCGGGCAGTGTCCTGGTGCATCTCTTCTGCACCCTCTCTGTTGCTATCGCGTTCTTCCTGCCGTGTTGTCTGCCGAGTGGGTCTCACCGATCGCTTGTACGGCCGTAGCGGCGTCCGAATGTTTGTGGTCCTCTGTTCACTCTCCCGTGGGTGTTCCAGGCGAGGTCAGCACTTATCGCCTGTCCCTAATTGCCCCTTGGGAGGGTGCTCCCATGGCACTGCGAGGCTCCGGGGTTCAGCCGCGGGTGACGGTGAAGGAAGGGCAGTGCGCGACCGCAGGCGGTGGGTACACGTGTGCCAGGGGTCGGGTTGCGTGGGGGGTGGTGGAGTGACCGCCAGCTGTTTTGTCTCCCTCCACCCGTTGCAGGCAGCTGGAAGAGCCAGGTGTTGCTGCCCGAGGCTTGCATCGTAGACACTGCACCGGGAACCAGCAGCGGCGCCAGGAGGGCAGGATACGGCGCCGGCGGCGACCCGGGCACCACGGACAGCCTGCTGGTACGGCAAGCGGAGGGGCAGGGTGCTGGGGGTGGGGGGGAGGGAGGGATGGGTCCGGCAGCCAGCTCAGGCCCCAGCACTGCCCGGCTGGAGGGATCCGCATCTGGTTGCACCGTGGCCGGCTACAGTGTACAACCCGTCCCGCAGCGAGAGGAGGGACCCTGGGGAGAGGGGCCACCCGTCCCGGGGGGAGTGGAGGGACGCTGGGGAGAGGGGGGGACCTGACCCGGGGGTGGGGGAGGAGAGGGTGTGCCCGTCCCGAGGGGAAGGTCCCCAGGGAGAGGGGGCACCCGTCCCAGGGGGAGAGGAGGGATGCTGGGGAGAGCGGGTGCCTGTCCCGGGGGGAGAGGAAGGTCTCATCCCTCACTGAGAGGAGGGCCCTGTCTCCCCTGGCGAGAGGTGGCACCCCGGGGAGATGGTGTGTGGGTCCTCACCAGTGTGGGCGCCCATTCTTGCCTGATACACTGGGTGTAATGGATGGGCCGGCACAGCTGAGCCGCTGCCTCCCGGCGCTGGTGACCCGGGTTCGATCCCGATCTCTGCCGCTGCCTGTGTGGAGTTTGCACGTTCTCCCTGTGACCGCGTGGGTTCACCGCCCACGTCCCTCTGCAGTGCAGGGGTCGGTGGGTAAATGGGCTGCTCGTGTGTGGGGGGAGTTGATGGGAACGTGGGGAGGATGGGATGGGTGTAGGTGGTTGGCCGATGGTCAGCACGGTCTCAGTGGGCCGAATGGCCTGTTTCCGGGCCGTACCTCTGGGTGACTGGGGTGGGCAGTGTTGGTGGAAGTGATCGGGGTAACTGTCTCCTTCCTATCTGGCAGCATTTCCCGGATCTGTCCTTAACCGAGGAGGAGAAGCGATTGCTGAGTCAGGAAGGCATCGTACTGCCTAGCAACCTACCGCTGACCAAGGTATCCTGGCAACCGTCACCAACACCCCAGCACCAGGGCACATCCGGGGAACAGCAATGGGACGAGGCGGTGGGTGGGGGGTGGGTGGGAATCAGGGAAGGAATTCCCGTAACTCCAGTGGAGAACAATGGGAATTTGCAGAGGGAGGGGTTCAGGGGCCAGAGGGGGTCACGGAGACGGGGAGGGGTGCAGGGGCCAGAGGGGGTCACGGAGACGGGGAGAGGTGCAGGGGCCAGAGGGGGTCACGGAGACGGGGAGGGGTGCAGGGGCCAGAGGGGGTCACGGAGACGGGGAGGGGTGCAGGGGCCAGAGGGGGTCACGGAGACGGGGAGGGGTGCAGGGGCCAGAGGGGGTCACGGAGACGGGGAGGGGTGAAAGAGGTGATACCTCAAGAAGACATCATCCACCACTAAGGACCCTCACCACCCAGGACATGCCCACTTCTCGTTACTACCATCGGGGAGGAGGTACAGGAGCCTGAAGATCCACACTCAACGATTCAGGAACAGCTCCTTCCCCTCCGCCATCAGATTTCTGAACGGTCCATGAACCCATGAACACTACCCCGTTATTCCTCTGTTTGCAGTATTTATTCATTTTTGTAATTTATAGTAATTTTATGGCCTTGCATTGTACTGCTGCCGCAAAACGACACATCTCACGTCATCTAGGGCCGTGATAATGAAGCTGATTCTGATCAGTCTGTGTTTAACCCTTTCTCTCCCTCACTCTCCTCCCCACCCCAGGCAGAGGAGCGGATTCTGAAGAAGGTTCGGAGGAAGATCAGGAACAAGCAGTCGGCGCAGGAGAGTCGCAGGAGGAAGAAGGAATACATCGACGGGCTGGAGAGCAGGTGACGTGCAGGGAGGCCAGGAGTGCTGGGGTCGACGGGGCGTCGGTGGTCCGTCACGGCTTGGCCGGGGCTTTGTGCCTGGGAGCAGGTCAGGATGTTACGTTGCGGTCGTACGAGGCCGCATTTGGAAGATTGTGTTCAGTTTTGGTCGCCCTGCTGTTGGGAAGATGCCATTAAGCTGGAAAATGCGCAGCGGAAGATGTTCGAGGGACTCTGGAGAGAGGTTCAGCAGGGTGGGATTTTTATCACTGGAGCGCAGGAGAGGGAGGGGTGATCTTAAAGAGGTGGATAAAATCATGAGGGGCAGAGATAGGGTGAATGCACTCAGTCTTTTCCCCAGGGTTGGGGAATCAAGAACTAGAGGGCACAGGTTTAGGGTGAGAGGGGAGAGATTTAATAGGAACCTGCGGGGCAACTTTTTCACCCAGAGGGTGGTCCGTATGCCAGAGGAAGTGCTTGAGGCAGGAACGTTAACAACATTTAAAAGACACTTGGACGGGCCCACGGATAGGAAAGGTTTAGAGGGATAAGGGTCAAACAGGGGTAAATGGGACTGGCTTAGATGGTCAGCACGGGCTGGTTGGGCCAAAGGGCCTGTTTCCGTGCAGCATGACTCTAAGCGGTGCCCGGGATGGGGACTAGAAGACGTTCCGGGAAGGGGGGGTGCGGAGGTTGGAGGGTGGATCAGGGACAGGGTCCGTGGGCTGGGCCCAGGAGGTGGGCGAGGGACGGCGTGGGTGGCTTGGGAGGGGACTGGGGAGAGGCAGACGAGGGGCAGGTAGGAGGGGAGTGGGAGAGGGGCATGGCCAAGTCTGCAGTTGGGTTGGTTCTGGCATAGAACGGTACAGCACAGGAACAGGCCCTTCGGCCCACAATGTCTGTGCTGAACATGCTGCCAAGTTAAACTAAATCCCTTCTGCCTGCACGTGATCCACATCCCTCCATTCCCCGCACATTTGTGTGTCTAACGGCCTCTTAAACCCCTCTACCGTATCTGCCTCCACCCCCACCCCGGCAGCACGTTCCACGCACCCACTGCTCTCTGTGTAAAAAAAAAACTTGCCCCACACACCTCCTTTAAACTTTCCCCCTCTAGTGTTTGACATTTCTACCCTGGGAAAAAGATTCTGGCTGTCTATCCTATCTCTGCCTCTCATAATCTTATAAACTCCTCTCAGGTCTCCCCTCAGCCTCCGACACTCCGGAGAAAACAACCCAAGTTTGTCCAACCTCTCCTTATAGCTCATGCTTTCTAACCCAGGCAGCGTCCTGGTGAACCTCCTCTGCGCCCTCTCCGAAGCCTCCACATCCTTCCTGTGACGGGGCGACCAGAACTGCCCGCAATACTCCAAGTGCGGCCGGACCAGAGTTTGCGTAGGAAGTGGATCTTGGGGGCGGAATGAGGGGTTGGGGGGGGGGTTCCAGGGACGTCTGAGGGTGGGCGGGGCCTGGGACTGGAGGGGCGGGGCCTGTGGTAGGTGAGTGACGGTTCCGACGCCTTCTGTCTTCCCCCAGAGTTGCTGCATGCACCGCTCAGAACCAAGAGCTTCAGAAGCAGGTGGAACAGCTGGAGCACCACAACCTGTGAGTATCTCTCGTCCGTCCCGTCCGCGTTCCCTCTGCTCTGCCCTCCCTGCAGTACGTCGCTCCCTTACCGTGCAGTAACGTGTGGTAATTGGTTTATCATTGTCACACGTACTGAGATACGGTGAAAATTTCTTGTCTGCGAGCCATCCAGACAGATCATTCCGTACACAAGTACATTGAGGTAGTAAAAAGGAAAACAGAATGCAGGATAAAGTGTTACATAGAAAGTGCAGGCAGGCAGTAAGGTGCAAGGGCCACGACGAGGTAGATTGGGAGATCAAAAGTCCATCTTTAGTGTGTGTTGGAGGTCCATTCAAGAGTCTGATAACAGCTGGGTAGAAGCTGTCCTTGAGCCTGGTGGTACGCGCTTTCAGGCTCTTGTATCTTCTGTCTGAGAGGAGGAGGGGGAGAAGAGAGAATGTCCGGGGTGGGTGGGGTCTTTGATTATGTCGGCTGCTTCCCCGAGGCAGCGGGAAGTGTAGACAGAGTCCGTGGAGGGGAGGCTGGCATCCGTGATGCGCTGGGCTGTGTCCACAACTCTCCGCGGTTTCTTGCGGTCCCGGGCAGAGCAGTTGCCGTACCAAGCCGTGATGCATCCGGATAGGATGCTCTCTGTGGTGCATCTATAAAAATCGATAAGATAGATAAGGTATCTTTATTAGTCACATGTACATCGAAACCCACAGTGAAATGCATCTATTGTGTAGAGTGTGCTGGGGGCAGCCCACAAGTGTCGCCACGCTTCCGGCGCCAACACAGCACGCCCACAACTTCCTAACCCATATGTCTTTGGAATGTGGGAGGAAACCGGAGCACCCGGAAGAAACCCACGCAGACACGGGGAGAACGTACAAACTCCTTACAGACAGTGGCCAGAATTGAACCCGGGTCGCTGGCGCTGTAATAGCGTCACGCTAACCGTTACGGCGAAGGGTCAACTGGGACATTGCGGATCTCCTCAGCCTTCTGAGGAAGTGGAGGCGCTGGTGAGCTTTCTTGGCCGTGGCGTGAGCACAAGGAGGGACAATGAGAATGAAAAACTCGACGATGCTGGAGGAACTCAGCAGGCCGGGCAGCATCCGTGGAGAAAAGCAGGCGGTCAACGTCTCGGGTCAGGACCCTTCTTCAGGACTGAAGATAGGAATAGGGGAAGCCCGATACATAGGAGGGAAAAGCAGAGCAGTGATAGGTGGACAAAAGAGGGGAGGCGGGGTGGCGATAGGTAGATGCAGGTAAGAGATGGTGATGGGCAGGTGTGGGGGAGGAGGGGAGAGCAGATCCACTGGGGGACGGGTCAAAGGTACAGAGAGAGGGGAAAGAGGCGCAGGAAGGGAAGAAAAGGGGCATGGTGGGGGGGTGGGTGTTTGTGGGGAAGGGGGGTGGGGATTACTTAAAGTGGGGGAATTCAATCTTCATGCCGTTCGGCTGCAAGGCTCCAGGCCGGAAAATGAGGTGCTGTTCCTCCAGTTTGCGCTCAGAATTCTCCCGGCAGTGGAGGAGGCCGAGGACCGACGTCAGTGATAATGTGGGAGGGGGAGTTGAAGTGACCGGCAACGGGGAGATGCAGGTCGCGGTTACGGACACCTATCACTGCCCTGCTTTTCCCTCCTATGTATCGGGCTTCCCCTTTTCCTATCTTCAGTCCCGAAGAAGGGTCCTGACCCGAGACGTTGACCGCCTGCTTCTCTCCACGGACGCTGCCTGGCCTGCTGAGTTCCACCAGCATCATCGTGTTTTTCATTTAGATTCCAGCATTTGTTTCTCTATCATCACAGGCACGTAGGTACAGACAACACCCAGAACGTAAATTGTACATAAATTTTAGAAAAAGATTGTACAGAAACACAATCAGGGACAAGTCCATGGTGCTGCAAGGGGTGTTCCATCGCTGAGGGAGAGGGGAGGTTGATTTGCACGATGTTCTCTGGGTTGTGTTTCTCGCGGTCCTGGGCAGAGCGGCTGCATTTCACTTTCCTTCTTCTCATCCCCAGGTCTCTGATCACCCAGCTGCGGAGACTGCAGTCTCTAATTAAACAGACGTCAAACAAAGCGGCCCAGACCAGCACCTGCGTCATGGTGAGTGTGCAGTAACGTCAGCAGGGGTTGGGGGGGGGGGGGGGGGGGAGTGGAATACTGAGCGGGGGGATCCAGGGGCCCACTAGGGCATCAAAGTCAACGCTCAAGTCCATGTATGTACAGAACATAGAACACAGAACAGTACCACACAGGGACAGGCCCTTCGGCCCACCATGTTGTGCTGGATTAATTAAACTCGTGATAAAACACCTAACTAAACTGATCCCTTCTGCCTGCACAATGTCCGTCTCCCTCCATTCCCTGCACATCCATGGGTCCGTCTAAGAGCCTCTTAAACCCCTCGATCATATCTGCCTCCACCCCCACCCCTGGCAGCACATTCCAGGCACCCACCACTCTCTGTGTAAAAAAAAACCTGCCCTGCACATCTCCTTTGAAGTTTCCCCCTCTCATATTAAATGCATGCCCTGTAGTTTTAGACATTTCAACAGGTGCAAGGAAAATCATACTCGCACTAGCACAACAGGCAGATTGTATTAGAAACACAACATTTGCAAGAAAAGCATGTTATAGAAGAAAGAACACAAATAGAACAAAAACTAAAGTCTACTGTAGCGCAAAGTGGTCCTGGTGTTGTGATTAGGGTTGTGCCGGTTGGTTCAAGAACCGAATGGTTGAAGGGAAGTTGCTGTTCCTGAACCTGGTGGTGTGGGGACTTCAGGCTTCTGTACCTCCTGCCCGATGGGAGCCACGAGAAGACAGCACGGCCCGGATGGTGGGGATCTTTGACGGTGGTCGTTGCCTTCTTGAGGCAGCGTCTCCTGTAGATGTCAGGTATCTGATACCTCTTCGTCCTCAGACCGGAAGAATCTAATGTGGCCTGGGATTCCCGTGGTACATCCTGATCTCACTCCGCACCCTTCACTAAAGTTCGGACATTGGGCAAGGCGCTCAATCCAAAAATAAATTCGGTCATCAAAACTCAAAAGTGCTGGAAATACCTGGCAGGTCAGTCAGCATCTGTGGAGAAACAGTTAATGTTTCATGCCAAGGATCAGAACTGACCAAAGCAATAATTAAGTTTCAGAGAAAATGGGGAAGGAGGGGGAGGAGTGGGGGAAGAGAGAGGGCAGAGTGCAGGGTCTAAAGTTACCAATGGTAAATACTCTGGACTGTAAACCTGAATTATAAGCAGAAAGTATGACTACAACTGGTAGATTTTTGAAACAACAGGTAATGCTGGAGACACTCAGCAGGTCAGGCAGCATCTGTGGAAGGAGAAACTGTTAATGTTCTGGGTCTGGGATCCTTCAACAGAAAGAGAAATACAAGTCGGTTTTCAGTGGCAGGGAAGTTGGGAGAGGAATGGGTAAATCAAGTGAACTCCCAGGCGAGACCAAATGGTGGCTGGAGAAGGTTACAGATGTTTGTCTGTGAAATCTGTTGTGAAGGGTGAGGCTACGGGGTAAGCTACATCAAATAAGGCTGCAGAAGGGGTTCACCTGGATTCGAGGGCTTCAGCCACAAGGAGAGGTTGGACAAAGTTGGGTTGTTTTCTCTGGAGCCGAGTTTTCTCTGGGGGTTGGTGGGGAGGTAGATGGGGAGATGGACCTGGGGTGGAACAAGTCACCCTCACTCAGCTGGGGGAGCGCTGCCCTGGTTGAACCCGGGACGGTTCGGACGGAGATCCGAAGGGATCCGCCGTCCTGTTCCCGCTGCCGAGGCGCGGGTCACCGGGACGGAGCGTTCGCCCCGCCGGAGGCCGCCCCGCTCACGCCTTTCTGTCCCTCCTGCAGATCCTGGCCTGCTCCCTGGTGTTGCTGATCTTTCCCAGTTACAGCCCGTTCCGGTTGGAGAATCCGGTCAGCCAGCAGGGCTACAAACCCACCGGAGGTACACCTGGCCTCAGTACCGCCCCTCCCGCGGCGCGGCGCTCCCTCCTCACCGCCCCTCCCACGACGCTCCCTCCTCACCGCCCCTCCCGCGGCGCGGCGCTCCCTCCTCACCGCCCCTCCCACGGCACAGCGCTCCCTCCTCGCCGCCCCTCCCGCGGCGCGGCGCTCCCTCCTCGCCGCCCCTCCCGCAGCGCTCCCTCCTCACCGCCCCTCCCACAGCACGGCGGTCCCTTCTCACCGCCCCTCCCGCGGCGCGGCTCTCCCTCCTCACCGCCCCTCCCGCGGCGCGGCGCTCCCTCCTCACCGCCCCTCCCGCAGTGCGGCGCTCCCTCCTCACCGCCCCTCCCGCAGCGCTCCCTCCTCACCGCCCTTCTCAGGATATACTGCCCTCTCTCTCCCTCTGCAGTGATCTCCCGGACAATCCTGACCGACGTGGAGTCCTCCCGGAGGTCGGAAGGCGCGGAACCGGTGGATCTGCAGGGCGATCGGCGGGACCCAGCGGACCCCTTGCAGATGTTGCCCACCGCCGGCGGGACGCGACCCTCCCCCGAGGGGGAGCCTGCCGTCGCCCGGGGCAGCCACCAGGAGGCGGGCAGGAGCCCCTCGCCTGTCCCGTCCGGTCCCGGCGCCACCGCCAACGGGAGCCGCCTTCAACCTCCAGGACAGGACCCTTCACCCGCGGGCGCCGACTCGTCCAAACCCGGGCACGCAGACGAGATGTGACGGGGGGAACCGCACGGCTGCCGACTGACCCCCGCCCGCTGACGGGACCCCCGGCCTGTGTGGACGACAGGACACCGAGGGACCGGTCAGTGGGTGCCCGGCCGCACTGACCCCCAGACACTTCCCCTCCTGACGGGACAGGCGCTCTCCCACCGGGCTCGGGAGAGGGGACTGTGGGTGCGGCATTCCTCACTGTGGCGGGTTATACTTAGGTTCCCCGAAACCTCTGCCCTGTCCCTGGTTCTCCCTCTGTCTGTGTCTTACACTGTCTATCACTCTCTCCCTTCATTCTGTCTGTCTGTCTCTCTCTCCGCCTGTGTGTCTCTCTTTGTATCTCTCTGTCTCTCTCTATTTCTCCATCTCTCTCCCCTCTCTGTCCCCCCCTCTCTGTCTGTCTGTCTCTCTCTCCGTCTGTGTGTCTCTCTTTGTATCTCTCTGTCTCTCTCTCTGTCTCTCTCTATTTCTCCATCTCTCTCCCCTCTCTGTCCCCCCCTCTCTGTCTGTCTCTCTCTCCGTCTGTGTGTCTCTCTTTGTATCTCTCTGTCTCTCTCTATTTCTCCATCTCTCTCCCCTCTCTGTCCCCCCCTCTCTGTCTGTCTCCGTCTCCGTCTGTGTGTCTCTCTTTGTATCTCTCTGTCTCTCTCTCCGTCTCTCTCTATTTCTCCATCTCTCGTCCCCTCTCTGTCTCCCCCTCTCTGTCTGTCTGTCTCTCTCTCCGCCTGTGTCTCTCTCTTTGTATCTCTCTGTCTCTCTCTCCGTCTCTCTCTATTTCTCCATCTCTCGTCCACTCTCTGTCTCCCCCTCTCTGTCTGTCTGTCTCTCTCTCCGTCTGTGTGTCTCTCTCTCTTTGTATCTCTCTGTCTCTCTCTATTTCTCCATCTCTCTCCCCTCTCTGTCCCCCCCTCTCTGTCTGTCTGTCTCTCTCTCCGCCTGTGTGTCTCTCTCTTTGTATCTCTCTGTCTCTCTCTCTGTCTCTCTCTATTTCTCCATCTCTCTCCCCCTCTCTGTCTCCACCTCTCTGTCTGTCTGTCTGTCTCTCTCTCTCTGTCACTCTCTCTGTGTCTGTCTGTCTCTCTCTCACTGTCTCTCTGTTTGTTCTGGGATGCAATCTACATGAAATAAAATATTTGATATCTGCATAACCTCAAACCCTCCAGTTGCTGAAGAGCCCTCTCAGTGTCACACCATTCCTGTAACTGATTCTCTTACCTGATATTTTGTAGTCACCTCGAGTCCGAATAATTTTTACGTAGGGCAAGGGAACTCTTTGTAGTAAAAGTGAGTGTGTCGCACGGATCCGGAGCCCTGCTGGAATTGTACTGTGAATTCCACTCCACGATCATTTGTTGAGCTTGTCCTTTTCCACTGCTTTGGTTAAGAACAAGGGAGAAATGTGGAGTGAGCTTCTGTAGCTGACAGAAGAGTTTGGTTGTGTGTGTGTGTGTGTGTGTGTGTGTGTGTGTGTGTGTGTGTGTGTGTGTGTGTGTGTGTGAGACGAGATCATGCAGTGTAATGTGGTGGATGCTGTGTACATGGACAAACAAAATAGCCTTTGTCAATGTTCCACGTGAAAGGCCTGCCAGCCACGTTAGGTCCTGTAGAAGGTAAGGGACAGAAAGAAGAGATTGGTGGGGACCAGATGGGAGTTACAGAGTCGTACAGCATGGAGACAGGCCCTTCGGCCCAACTGCTCTGTGCTGACCAAGATGCCCATCCAAGCTGGTCTAATTTGCCCGTGTTTGGCTCATAACCTTCTAAACCTTTCCTATCCACATACCTGTCCGACTGTCTTTTAAAAGCTCTTATTGTACCTGCCTCACCCACTTCCCCTGGCAGTGTGTTCCATATAAATACTGCCTTCTGTGTGAAAAAGGTTGCCCCTCAAGTTCCCGTTAAACCTTCCCTCTCTCACCTATGCCTGCTAGTTCTTGATTCCCTGACCCTGGGGAAAAGACTATGTGCATTCACCCTGTCTATGCCCCTCGTGATTTTATACAATCACCCCTCTGACACTCCAAATAAAGCCCTAGCCTGTCCAACCTCTCCCTATAACTCAGTCCCTCGAGTCCCGGCAACATCCTCGTAAATCTTTTCGGTACTCTTTCCAGCTTAATGGCATCTTTCCTGTAGGAGGGCGACCAAACCTGAACGCAATACTCCAAGTGTGGCCTCACCAGTGTCCTGTACAACCGCACCGTGACACCCTCAACGTTTATACTCAGTTCCCTTACTGACGAAGGCCAGTGCGCCAAAAGCCAATGTTATCAGGACTGCTCCCCAGAGCTGGTGTGGGAAGCAAAGCTTTCACTTCTGAGGTATGAATATCGTGGGACACTTTGCTAACTTTCGAGCCAACTTGCGAACTTTGCAATGTCGTTAAAATGAACGGACTTTGGGGAGGGTACAGAGAAACGGGTGAAACGAGCGGACGGAGTGCACAAAACAGGAGAGGAAATATAAATCAAATAGTACAATTCAGATTGAAATGGTACAATTCCAAAAGTTATGCAGCAACATCACCCTTTGAGGGTTATGCAGAGTGAAGCCTCCAAGAGAAAAAGATTGGTTTATTACTGTCACCTGTACCGAGGTACAGTGAGAAACGTTGTTTTGCATGCCGTCCATACACCTCATTTCATCACATCAGTGCATCGAGGTAGTACAAGGGGAAACAATAACAGAATGCAGAATAAAGTGCTACAGTTACAGGGAAAGTGCAGTGCAGGCAGACAATAAGGTGCAAGGGCCACTAGTAGGTAGGTTTGTCTCTCTTCTCTTCAATGGGCATATCCTTAATTTTTAAAAGTGACCCCCGAGTTCCAGATTTTCCCACAGGGGATACGGGCCGAACGCGGGCAAGTGGGACCGGCTTAGATGGTATCGTGCTTGGCATGGACCAAGATTAAATGAATCTGAAAAAGCAAAAGGAAATAGATTGCCCGGGAACTGCCAAAAGGACGTTGGATAAATACGTTATAAGGAAGGGCTAGGGGAGCAGGACATTCAGGATGGGCCGAGTGATCTCTTGCTGCGCGTCAGCACCCGCGGTGCCGGCCGGTCCTCCGGGCCAGGGGGCGCTGTGGCGGCCGGTCCTCCGGGCCAGGGGGCGCTGTGCCGGCCGGTCCTCCGGGCCAGGGGGCGCTGTGCCGGCCGGTCCTCCGGGCCAGGGGGCGCTGTGCCGGCGCCCTCGCTCCCTCGCGTTCTCTGGCGCCGCTCTTCCCGACTTTATCACCTCGTCGGCTGGGGCGGTAAAATGGCGGCGGAGGGACGTCGGGAGACGGTGAGGGAGGAGGGTCCGGGGGGGGGGGGGAGGGGGAGGAGGAGGGTCCGGGGGGGGAGGAGGAGGAGGAGGAGGAGGAGGGTCCGGGGGGGGGAGGAGGAGGAGGAGGAGGAGGAGGGTCCGGGGGGGGGAGGAGGAGGAGGAGGAGGGTCCGGGGGGGGGAGGAGGAGGAGGAGGAGGAGGGTCCGGGGGGGGGGAGGAGGAGGAGGAGGGTCCGGGGGGGGGAGGAGGAGGGTCCCGGGGGGGGGAAGGAGGAGGAGGAGGAGGGTCCGGGGGGGAGGAGGAGGGTCTGGGGGGGGGGGGAGGAGGAGGAGGGTCCGGGGGGGGGGAAGGAGGAGGAGGAGGGTCTGGGGGGGAAGGGGAGGAGGAGGAGGAGGAGGGTTTGGGGGAACAGGTCATGGGGGGGTGGAGAAGTGGGACCGGGACCTAGAGGGAGGGAGTGGGGAGAGAATGAGGGATGGGGAGGGGGCAGAATGAGGGAGTGGGAGGGGAGTGAGGGAGGGGGCGAGGGGGGAGTGGGATGATGGGGAAGGGGAAGGACGGGGAAGGATGAGGAGGGAGGCGGGAGGCCGATGGGATAAGGGGACTAGGGCGATATTGAGGGACGTGAGAAGGCCCCAAAAGGGGCACAAACTCCCAGGAAGCAGGTGGAAGAGGACCTTGGAGGGAGGCTGGAAGGGGCGAGACGGTTTCGAAGGCCCTGGGAACAGTCCTCTCCTCAGAGAGTACCCCATATCCCCTCCCCAGTGCACCCTTCACCCGCTCCAATACACCTCTGCTGCAATACAACCCTTGCACTTCTCCAATGCGCCTCTCGACCATCCCCGATGCACTGTTACGTACCAGCAACAATAGAAACACACCGAGTCACGTAGGAGTGTTAAACACTACTTTATTAATAAGTACTTGTAGTAATAAGAATGTTAAATATCAAACATAATCCCCGAAACTAAACTCGAAGTGTGTGTGTGGCAAATTCCCAAACCCCAAGTCTAGGAGTGGTTCTCAAAGTTCAGTTCAGCAAGTCCTAAGGTGAAACATGAGCAAAGACTTTTGCAAAACCACCGTTGACTGAAGCCAAAACGTAGAGAGAATTTACAAAATCCACATGTTCCACGATGGAACCCTGACGACACCTCAATCTCCGATGATCTCCATTGCTTTGTTCCGAAGTATCTGCCACCCCGAAGGCATTCGATACGTGGCCGCCCACACAAATACCTGTTTCCCACTACAGATTAATGACAAAGTGGACTCCACTTGATTGCTCGACAAATCCTTACATGGATTGTAGTGACAGACACAGCTATTGCTCTTCATCCATCGATACAGAGACCGGCAGTCTCTCTCTCTCTCTCTCTCTCGTCCGACACAATTCGCGCAATTCGATCCTTACTGAGCAAAACAGTCAGCACATTGATGCTTGCTGTCTTGATGGCACCGCACACACGCGCGCGCGCGCACACACACACACACACACACACACTACTCCACTGTCCAGGTCTTAAAGGGACATTCACCAAATAGTAACCTGGCCCTTTACAGCACCTCTTACCCCTTTTACATCCAGCCCTTGCCCCCTCCCGCTCTGCGGGAGACTGCGTGCTGTCCAGCCGAGCTCTGATGTGGAGGGTATTGGAGTTTGGGGAGGGGGTGGGGGGCAGAGAGGTATTGGAGAGGTGAAGACTCCCCACTGTCCAGGTACGGTCCTGTAACTAAACCTTTCTTCTATGTGGCAGGAACGTTCACCCCCCATTACTGTAGGTTCTCGAACAGTTTGAGGCTCGGCCAAGTTCCCGGAATCATGTCGCCAAGCTGCGGGCCGCTGGTTCCCCCGGAAGGGTCTGGCTTTGTCGGCTGGTGCAGACACACCAGCCAGGGTTTCTTCCTGATGCTGCTCTGTCTCTTCGTGTTAAACATCCGGTGAGTTGTAAAGTCGTGGGCCTCAACCTTTGTCCCTCACCATCGCACCGTTCCCACACCTTGCAACCCCTTGTGGCGACTGCTCAGGGGAAAGACACACGAAAATAGGAGCAGGAGTCGGCCACTCGGCCCCTCAAGCCTGTCATAGAGTCATACAGCACGGAAACAGGCCCTTCCACCCAACTCGTCCATACTGACCAAGATCAAATCAGATCTTTATTAGTCACATGTATGTTGAAACACACAGTGAAATGCATCTTTTGCGTAGAGTGTGGTGGGGACAGCCCGCAAGTGTCGCCACGCTTCCGGCGCCAACATAGCGTGCCCACAGCTTCCTAACCTGTAAGTAGTGGCAACACAGGTAGGCAGGGCGGTGAAGAGGTCGTATGATTTGCTGGCCTTCATCAGCCATGGCATTGAGTACAGGAGCTGAGACGTCATGTTGCAGCTGTACAAGGGGTTGATAAGGCCACATTGTGTGCAGTTCGGGCCACCCTGCTGTAGGAAGGGTGTTGTTAAACTGGAAAGGGTGTGGGAAAGATTTATGTGGATGTTACCGGGTTTGAGTTATAAGGAGAATCTGGGACTGTTTTCCCTGGAGTGAAGAAGGCTGAGGGGTGACCTTATAGAGGTTTAAAGACTCATAGATAAGGTGAACAGCCAGTCTTTTTCCCAGGGTGGGGGAGTCTAAAACTAGACATAGGTTTAATATGTAAGGGGAAAGATTCAAAGGGGACCTGAGGGGCACGCTTTCCCCCACAGAGGGTGGTGGGTGTATGGACCGAGCTGCCCAAGGAAGCAAAAGAGGGGGTACAGCATCTGAAAGACACTCGGACAGGTAGATGGATAGGAAAGGTTTGGGGGGATCTGGGCCAAACGCAGGCACGTGGGACTGGCCCAGTTAGGCAGCTTGGACGAGGTGGCCTGTTTCCGTGCTGTATAACTGACTGCCTGCTTACCAACAGTGTCTGGCGATTGGCTGTGAGGCCGAGAATTGAAGCCCAGTAAGCACCAACTTCAGACTTCCCCTCCTCTCCCAGTGAATTGGTCCCTGGTGCACGTCCACTGCTGATTCACACCCCCTGTCCGCTCTCCCCAGGTACACTGTGGAATGGGAGACAGTCCCCGGATTGGTAAGGGAAAGGTTAGAAGGGCTTCCTGCTCCCGATTACCAACTCTGTAACGCCCCTGTTGTTTTTGTCTTCCAGTTTAGGTGACTTGCTAACTTTGAGTGAAGTGAAAGATTCAGGTACATGACTACTTTGTTCTACAACTTACGATTATCACGTCCTGCCCTGAGTGTGTAAAAGGGGTGGCTTTACAGGGAGCTTCACTCTGTGTGTGTGACAGGACAGTGTAGAGGGAGCTTCACCCTGTGTCTGACCCTGGGAGTGTGTGATGGGACGGTGTGGAGGAAGCTTCACTCTGTGTCAAATGTGTGCTCTGGGAATGTTTGACGGGACAGTGTGTCTGTGTTGAACCCATGTCCTGCTCCTGCTGGTATTGAAAGACTGAGCCTGGTTCTCTGTTCCCGGGGAATCTGCTTCAGATCAGCTGACTCCTGGAGATGTGAATTGCACAGTTTAATTAAGCTAACCAATTGGATACCAAACTGCCGGTGATGGGGGTCAGAGGGTGGTGGGGGAGGCCTGTGACCAGCGGTGTGCTGCAGGGATCTGTGCTGTTTGCCATCCACATTAACGATTGGAACGAGAATGTATCTGGCCTGGTTAGTAGGTTTGTGAACAACACCAAGATTAAACGTCTAAGATTACAACAGGATCTCGATCAGCCGGGGAAATGGCCAAGGATTGGCAGGTGGAGTTGAACTCAGACAAGTGCAAAGTGTTTAATTTTGGGAAGTTAAACCAGGGCAGGACTTTCACAGTAAATGGCAGGGCCCTGGGGAGTGTGGTAGAACAGAGAGACCTCAGGGTACAGGTACACAGTTCCCTGAAAGTGGTGACACTGTGCTGGACAGGGTGGTGAAGAAGGCGTTCGGCACGCTGGCCTTCATCGGTCAGGGCACTGAGTACAGGAGTTGGGACGTCACGTTACAGCTGTACAAGTCGTTGGTGAGACCGCACTTGGAGTATTGTCTGCAGTTGCGGTCGCCCAGCTATAGGAAGGATGGGATTAAGCTGGAAAGTGTGCGGATAACATTCACAGGGGGTGTGTCAATCACTGGAGTTGTGAGGAGAGACTGGACGGGCTGGGACTTTGTTTCCTGGATTACCTGAGGGGTAAGTTTTTCACACAGAGGGCGGGGTGTGTGGAACGAGCTGCCAGAGGATGTGGTAGACACAAACATGATTAAAAGGCATTTGGACAGGAGAGGTTCAGAGGAATGGGGGCCATATGGGACTGGCTTAGATGGGAATCTTGGTCGGCATGGACCAGTTGGGCCGAAGGGCCTGTTTCCGTGCTGTGTGACTCTCTGATGATGGTGATCTGGGGTTGCCGCCTAATGTGGATCCAGATGTGTTACCCCCCCACTCTCTCCTCTCCACCCCCCCCCCCCCCCACAGATGGCATGCTGCCCGCCACACCGTGCTGGCAGGTCGAGCAGTTTGTCGTGGCCAGTGAGTGCAAGAAGTGCACCCTGTTCGAGGTGGTGAGTACCTGAGGGTGGAGGGAGCCGTGAGGAGAAGCAGCAGGGGGCAAATCAGAGGGAGGGAGGCCGGGTGGAGCGGTAACCGGTATTGGTATTGGCTTATTATTGTCACTTGTACTGAGGTCCAGTGAAAAACTTGTCTTGTAAACTGATCCTACAGGTCAATTCATTACACAGTGCAGTTACATTGAGTCAGTACAGAGAGCATTGAGGTAGTACAGGTAAAAACAATAACAGTACAGAGTAAAGTGTCACAGCTACAGAGAAAGTGCAGTGCAATAAGGTGCGAGACCACAACAAGGTAGGTCGTGAGGTCAGAGTCCATCTCATTGTATAAGGGAACCATTCAGGAGTCTTATCACAGTGGGGTAGAAGCTGTCCTTAAGCCTGGTGGTACGTGCCCTCAGGCTCCTGTATCTTCTACCCAATGGAAGAGGAGAGAAGAGAGAATGTCCCGGGGGGGGTCTTTGATCATGAGAGGGGAGGTTCGGGGGTGGGGGGGTGGAGGGAAACTGGGGGAGAGTGTGGTGCGCGGTGGGGGGGGGGGGAGAGTGAGAGAGATATATGGGGGGTGGGGCAAGAGGACCCTGGGGCGTCCCTGCACGGTGCAGAAGGTCCCACCTCAGCCGAGGCAGTTCCACAAGGTTCGGGGATCAGGGGTTGTACCTCTTCCCCCCTCCCCTCAGGGACTTTTACCCCCCCCCCCCCTCGCCACCCCCCCATCCCACCTCGTGAAACGCCTGCCAGCTCCACCTTGTGCCGTCCACACAGAAAACTCGAGCAGCCTGCGTCAAGACCGGATTCGCAATGAAGATAAACTGCCCCGAGTCGCAGAGGGAGGAGTACAAGAGGTAAGGCCACAATTCCACCGGCATTCCATGCCCAGCCCCCGCAGCAAACTAACCCCCACCCCCTGGCTGTGTCCTGACCTCTCCCCTCTCCCTCCCGCCCCACAGCTGCCGGTCAGCGTCGATGGAGGAGACCCTCTTCTGGCGGTTCGAGGGCACCGTGATCTCGCTGGCCGTGGTCTTCGCCGCGGCGGTCGTCCTGCGCCAGAGAGCGCTCGACCGCCTCGCCTCCGAGAAAGTCCGCAAGCAAATCGAGTCGATCTGAGGCCCAGCGCATGAGGCAGAGGGGATCCAGGCGGGGGTTGCAGATGGCCTCCCCCCCCCCCCCCCCATCGGGGTGCACGGACTGTGGGAGGCGGACGGAGACCCCTCCCCACCCCTCGCTTCAGCACACGAGAGGGACTCTGCAAGCGCAGCCTCGCTCACACTGAACCTGCACCTGTGGGTGAGACTGCACGGGGATTCTGGAGTGCCCACACACTGGGCCAGAGATACAGCGGGCTCTGGGGAGCCAGGACTGTGCCCAGTGTTCGGACCCTGTTACATTCATGTACAATACAAATCAAGGTGGTGCCTCTCTCTGCTCACCGAATTCATGGCTTGTTGAAGGTGCACTGTGTTTACTCTGTCTGACCCCGGGAGTGTGTGACGGGACGGTGTAGAGGGAGCTTCACCCTGTGTCTGACCCCGGGAGTGTGTGACGGGACGGTGCGGAGGGAGCTTCACCCTGTGTCTGACCCCGGGTGTGTGTGACGGGACGGTGCGGAGGGAGCCTCACCCTGTGTCTGACCCCGGGAGTGTGTGACGGGACGGTGCGGAGGGAGCCTCACCCTGTGTCTGACCCCCAGAGTGTGTGACGGGACGGTGCGGAGGGAGCCTCACCCTGTGTCTGACCCCGGGAGTGTGTGACGGGAAGGTGCGGAGGGAGCCTCACCCTGTGTCTGACCCCGGGAGTGTGTGACGGGACGGTGCGGAGGGAGCCTCACCCTGTGTCTGACCCCGGGAGTGTGTGACGGGACGGTGCGGAGGGAGCCTCACCCTGTGTCTGACCCCGGGAGTGTGTGACGGGACGGTGCGGAGGGAGCCTCACCCTGTGTCTGACCCCGGGAGTGTGTGACGGGACGGTGCGGAGGGAGCCTCACCCTGTGTCTGACCCCGGGAGTGTGTGACGGGACGGTGCGGAGGGAGCCTCACCCTGTGTCTGACCCCGGGAGTGTGTGACGGGACGGTGCAGAGGGAGCCTCACCCTGTGTCTGACCCCGGGAGTGTGTGACGGGATGGTGCGGAGGGAGCCTCACCCTGTGTCTGAACACACACAAGCTGTGATTGATGCCGACCTCCCTATCTCAGCTGCCCAGCGATGGGTCCGGTTACGTCAGCTGTGGGATGACGTCCCTGATCGGAGGGCAAACACACTGGACAAACATGGATAACGGCTCGCCCCGGGGGAGGGGGGGTCCCTTCCCTGCTGCTGCCCACCCGGCCGGGGCTGGCCATACTCCGGTGATCCGACTGCAGCTCTCGCAACTTCAGCGGTCCTATTTCACCCCCCCCCCCCCCCCACCCACCCTTTCATCAACTGCTCCCAGCTTCTCACCCTCACAATTCACAGCGACCCACCCGCCCCCTCACTGCCCGGTTCCTGCTCTCGCCTCCGGGGCTGCGTCTCTCTGGGGCATCCGTGTGGGACACCCCATCCCCACGCACACAGCGCCGGAGGTGGGGATCGAACCCACCTGTGGTCGGGGAGCCGGTGAGGGAGCTCCTCGTGTTAAATCCCTTGCAGCTGCCTCAGGGTTGGGGGGGGGGGGGGAGGGGATCGGAACAGCCCAGCTCAGCTCCCCCTGGGTCGCCTGGTCTCCCGCACACTCACGCACAGTGCACCGGCCGGCGGTCAGCCCCGAAGGTCGTGCGTTGTCCCGAGGGAGCGCCGCTCTCTGGAGGGGAGGGGGGGGGGGAGGCGCGGGGCAGAGGGAGCGCCGCTCTGCGGAGAGTGCGACCGCCAGGGAGCTTCACCCCCCCCCCCCCCCCCCGCCCACGGGAGGGGTGACCCCGAGGGAGGGAGCGCCGCGGCAAGAGCGGCCCCGAGGGAGCGCCGCGCCGTCAGGAAATTCTGTTCCAAGCGCAACGGTCTTCAACCAACATCACTGGAGCAGCGACGCCGGCCAGCCCCTGGGATCCTGCTGTGCACTTTCTGCGGGCTCGGGGGTGGGGTTTTCCTCCTGCTCGCTAATGGCCACCCGGCCGGGGGCGGGGAGTTGTGGAGCCTCCGGGTCTGACCAAGGCGCCCCGTCAGTCGGTCGCTGAATGGGTCCCGGACCAGGGAAACAACACAGGGGCGGGGGAGAGGGTGAGGGAGGGGGGAGAGGGGCAGGAGATGGGTAGAGGGGCGGGGGAGGGGGACAGGGGCGGGGCAGGGGGTGGGGGGCGAGGTCCGGGAGACGGATAAATGGAGCGGGACGTCCGGAGCGCACGGCAGGGAGCCACACACGGAGGCAGCGGGATGGGGACTGAGGGACCCTCTCTGTGCCTGATAATCTTCCTGCTCCTCCCGGCGACCACAGGCGGAGCTGGAGAATGTTTCTTCAACGCAAAAGGTGTGGTTGTCTCCCAGGAGCCACCCTGCATCCCTTGGGGGGGGGGGGGGGGGGTTTGGATGAAGAGGAATCTTTGCCCGTTCCTGGGTGCCCCTCTCCGGTTCGAGTCCCTCCTCCGCCGGCGCACGGGCTGGGATCCTCCCATCTCCGGGACGGAGGCGCCCGCACCCTGCCTGAGCTCCACCCCGGGGCGCCCTCCCTCGGAGCGTCGGTGGACGGGGCTCCAAAGCCGGCCGGATTCGGAGAGGAGGGAGATCCAGAACCCGCGGCGAGGCAGCTCAGGACAGTGGGGTGTAGGGGCCGGAGGGGGTCACGGAGACGGGGAGGGGTGTAGGGGAGGGAGGGGTGTAGGGGCCGGAGGGGGTCACGGAGACGGGGAGGGGGTGTAGGGGCCGGAGGGGGTTACAGACGGGGAGGAGTGTGGGGGAGCGAGGGAGGGGGTCACAAGAGATGGGGAGGGGTGCAGGGGTCGGAGGGAGGGAGGGGATCACAAGAGATGGGGAGGGATGCAGGGGTCGGAGGGAGGGAGGGGATCACAGAGACTGGAAGGGGTGCGGGGGCCGGACGTGGGTCTCCGGCAAATCCCAGCGCCCCGGATTGATGTCCCGCCCCGATCGTGGGCTCCCCGGTAGGGGAGCGGGTTTCGGCTGCCCTGTTCCCGGCCCCCGCCTCACCTTCACGCCGCGCTGACCCCCCTTTTCTCTCCGCAGCCACCTGTGGCCACCGCGGCGTCGAGCTGCAGACGGGCGACACCTGGGTTACCGAGGACTGTTACCAGTGTGTCTGCCTCAGTCCGTTCGGCGTGGGCTGCTGTGACAGGTGGGTGTACCCCAGGTAAACGGGCCGGTCTGTACCCCAACCTGAGCGAGTCGGTGCTCCTTCAGGAGCGGCCGATCGGCCCTTCAAACCTGCAATATCACCCTCTCCGCCTGAGACACAAGAGCCGCTCCCTCTCAGTGCCCGGAGATCCGGGTTCGATCCCGACCTCCGCCGCACGTTCCCCCCGGGTGCTCCGGTTCCGTCCCAACGGAGTGCGGGGGTCGGTGGGTTAATCGGCCGCTGTAAATTGCCCCCCTGGTGTGTGGGTGAGGGGTGGAATCTGGGGGGAGTTGCCGGGCATGTTGGGAGGAGAATGAAACGGGATCAGTGTGGTTGATGTGGGCCGTTCCCACGACTCCAATTCCTTTCCCCTACTGAATATATTCAATGGTTTCTGTGGAAAGTTCACCTCTTCCAGTCCCGCTGGAGTTTTGTAGGGTTTCTATGAGATCCCCCCCCCCCCCACCCCCTTTCTTCAAAACTCTAGCCAACAGGGCAGTTCTGGTCGCCCCCATTACAGGAAGGATGTGGAGGCTTTGGAGAGGGCGCAGAAGAGCTTCACCAGGACGCTGCCTGGATTAGAGGGCATGAGCTACAAGGAGAGGTTGGACAAACTTGGGTTGTTTTCTCCGGAGGCTGAGGGGAGACCTGATAGAAGCACAGACAGAGTAGAGAGTCAAATTCTTTTCCCAGGGTCGAAATGTCAAATACCAGAGAACATGTATTTAAAGTGAGAGGGGAACGTTCAAAGGAGGTGTGCGGGGCAGGTTTTTTACACAGAGAGCGGTGGGTGCCTGGAACGGGCTGCCAGGGGTGGGGGTGGAGGCAGATACGATAGAGGGGTTTCAGAGGCTGTTAGACAGACACGTGAATATGCAGGGATAGAGGGAGATGGATCATGTGCAGGCAGAAGGGATTTAGTTTGATTTAGCATCGTGTTCGGCACAGATATTGTGGGCCGAAGGGCCTGTTCCTGTGCGGTTTGTCCTATGCTCTAACTGTGGGGGCCAGACACAATGAATCTCGGGGATACTGGATGAGACAGAGCGAAAGAAAATCCACTCTGGGTCTAACATGTTTTGCTTTCATTTAGTGAAAGCTGGAGTCACCTCAGGGATAAATACAGGTGAAACGTCGGATTAATGCAGAATAGGGTTTGCATGTCTCCCCTTTGTTTCAATTTCGGCGGGGATTTTGAGACCTGTATTTACGTAGCGTCGGATCTAGCCTCGTGTGAAGTGATCGCCGCACGCTACAGTGAGGTTTAAAATGGAACGGACGAGGAACACAGCCGGCGAGTCGCCTCTTCACCTGGACAGTTGGCCAAAGCGTTGCAAAGTCCAAGGTTTGAGAAACTTCCTTCGCAGAGACGGCGCAGCCCGTTAAACGTGTGCGGAACGCTGACACAACCTTCCTGTGATGCCAGCCAGCCCGGCGACGTTCCAGTCTCTCCCGCCTCCCCCAACCCCGTCCTTGGAACCACCGACCGAGCCGAGAAAAGGGGGTCTGCTTCAGCAACGATAAATTCTCTTCTTTGCACCAGCAACAGATCTTCATCTGCAGCCCCCGGCAGCTCGCACCGATGTTCTCAATGACCAACAGCCTCTCCCCTTCATCCTCTGACCTTTTAGTTCAATGGATCAGCATTTACTCTGTACCCAACCCCTGCTCTGGGAACTTCATATCCAACCTGACTTTGTATTTAACCTTTTGTTCATTTCAAAATCTACTTCCTTCATTCACGATATCTAAAATATAGTTCGTTCAAGTCAACGTTTTCACAAGTAATTTTATTATATTATTTAACATTAACAAATTATCTGTTATCATCCATTTCCAAGCTTAAAGTAAATAGTTGCTGGGACTTTAGTTGCCCTGGGGGTGTGTGACAGGATAACGGAGAGGAGGTTTTACACTGTGCCTAAGCATGTTTTACCCTTCATTCAGGAGCCTAAATACTAGGTGGTTTGTCTTAAAATAACTTCATTTAGAATAAATTAAATTAAAATCTAACCAGTGCTGTCACTGCCCTGGCTGTGTGTGACAGGACGGTGTGGAGGGAGCTTCACCCTGTGTCTGACCCCGGGAGTGTGTGACGGGACGGTGCGGAGGGAGCCTCACCCTGTGTCTGACCCCGGGAGTGTGTGACGGGACGGTGCGGAGGGAGCCTCACCCTGTGTCTGACCCCGGGAGTGTGTGACGGGACGGTGCGGAGGGAGCCTCACCCTGTGTCTGACCCTGGGAGTGTGTGACGGGACGGTGTAGAGGGAGCTTCACCCTGTGTCTGACCCCGGGAGTGTGTGACGGGACGGTGCGGGGGGAGCTTCACCCTGTGTCTGACCCCGGGAGTGTGTGACGGGATGGTGTGGGGGGAGCTTCACCCTGTGTCTGACCCCGGGAGTGTGTAACGGGACGGTGTGGGGGGAGCTTCACTCTGTGTGTCAGTGCTCGGTACACTCACCGCCATCTTCTCCCCCCCCCCCCAACCCCTGCCAGCATACAGCAACCCGTCGACTACCCAGAGTGGTGCCAGCTTGTCCAGAGGCCTGAGTCCTGCCGGCTGGAGCTCGTCATGAAAGCGAATCCCGGGATGCCGTGCATCGACAACTCGGCCGCCAACCCCCTGCACCCCGGCAGAGCACGCAAGGGCGAGAAAGGACCCTGGTTCTAACAAGGAGCTACTCCCCCACCCCTCACTGCACCTCCTCTGCTGTGTCTCCTGCCCTATCTTGGTCTGAATGATAAGTTAAATCCTGCTCCTGTTAATAGAAACAGGCACGATTTAATCCAGTTCAAATGTCTGCGGAGGAACTGATCCGGGATTCGAGCCTCTCTGTGTGTATGAGCGGTGCCTCAGGGTCTCTGCATCGTTCCTTGTTTATCTGTCAATATAATAAACAATAATCCTGCAGTGATGTGGTCTGTTGTTGTCAGAACATAGAAAACCTACAGCACAATTCAGGCCCTTCGGCCCACAAAGCTGTGCTGAACACGTCCCTACCTTAGAAATTACTAGGTTTACCCAGAGCCCTCTATTTTCCTCAGCTCCATGTATCTATTCAAGTCTCTTAAAAGATCCTATCGTATCCGCCTCCACCACCGTTGCCGGCAGCCCATTCCACACACTCACCACTCTCTGAGTAAAAAACTTAGCCCTGACATCTCCTCTGTACCTACTCCCCAGCACTTTAAACCTGTGTCCTCTTGTGGCCACCATTTCAGCCCTGGGGAAAATCCTCCGACTATCCACACGATCAATGCCCCTCATCATCTTACACAGCTCTGTCAGGTCCCCCCTCATCCTCCGTCGCTCCAAGGAGAAAAGGCCGAGTTCCCTCAACCTGTTTTCATAAGGCATGCTCCCCCATCCAGGCAGCATCCTTGTAAATCTCCTCTGCACCCTTTCTATGGCTTCCACATCCTTCCTGTAGTGAGGCGACCAGAACTGAGCAAGTGGGGTCTGACCAGGGTCCTATACAGCTGCAACATTACCTCTCAGCTCCTAAATTCAATTCCACGATTGATCTGTTCTTTGATTGCGGGCAGCGGGAGGGGTGCATTGGCATCGGAAGCTTCAGGTCATTTATCGAGTGGGACATCCCAACCCCATCACTGCATGTGAATGTGGAGATTGAGTGTGGATCGATCAAGAGAAAATCCCACCAATTTTGCAGGAGGTTCTGACTAGCAACATGTGCCAGGGCAAACCACATGTCATGGCGCATTTGGTCTAACCGATAATTACTCCACAATCTAAGATTCAGGCTAATCTGATGGGAACCTGGACTTCACATCCTACCTGCCCCCAGGAACAATCCCCTTCCCACGTAACTATCAAGACATCCATCTCCCCTCGGCAAAGGGGCGGCTGTTTATTGTTAACGCGTGAACGCTGGGTCTGGTCCATGGTTCCAGACGTCTCATTTTCAGCCCTTTGTTACACCAGGGATTATTAAGCAAGATCAGAGAAGGAGATCTGAGGGCAATATCGTGGTCAATGTGCAGAATAAATGGGTGGAAGTCATGAAGAGTGAGGCACCATTTAGCGCCAGGCCCAGAGGTGCTCACAACCCGAATCAATGATTTGAAATTGGGAATCAAGTGTCACATATCGAAGTTTGCTCATGAGACCACACTAGATGGCAGTGCCACAGAGATACAGCAGGGTCCGCACTGACCAGCGACACCTACTTACACTGATCCAGCGCCACGTGTGCTCTCTCCAGGGACACCGCGCACAGACGTATCCTAGGAAGAGGGGCAGACTGTCAGCTCGGACAGACACATCCACGGCCCGCTGCCGTGATTGGCTATCACAGCCAGGTCTAGGAGCAGACCTTACCTGCGTGTGATGGGACGGTATGGAGGGAGCTTCACTCTGTGTCTGACCCCGGGAGTGTGTGACGGGACGGTGCGGAGGGAGCTTCACCCTGTGTCTGACCCCGGGAGTGTGTGACGGGACGGTGCGGAGGGAGCTTCACCCTGTGTCTGACCCCGGGAGTGTGCGACGGGACGGTGCGGAGGGAGCCTCACCCTGTGTCTGACCCCGGGAGTGTGTGATGGGACGGTGCGGGGGAGCTTCACTCTGTGTCTGACCCCGGGAGTGTGTGACGGGACGGTGCGGGGGAGCTTCACCCTGTGTCTGACCCCGGGAGTGTGCGATGGGACGGTGTGGAGGGAGCTTCACCCTGTGTCTGACCCCGGGAGTGTGCGATGGGACGGTGTGGAGGGAGCTTCACTCCCCGTCTAACCTGTACCGTCCCTGCTGTGGGATGAGGTGTGTGTGTGTGTGTGTGTGTGTGTGTGTGTGTGTGTGTGTGTGTGTGTGTGTGTGTGTGGTGTGTGTGTGCGCTTTGATTTAAAATAACTCTATTCAAACAATAAGCACCTTGCCCTGGCTGGGTTTGACAGCAGAGTGTCCCTGAGCGTCGGTTACCAGTGCTCTCACTACCTGACAAATCGTTCTTTTCTCTCCTACATCCCCAAACCTTTATCGTCACAAGACGCCTGTTTAAATATTCAGAGGAACAATGTTGTTGCGGTAACCTGATCGCTCACTCCTGTGCTGGAGACGCAGTCATGGGATGCAGCCGGAGAAACCTGTAACTCGATCACAGTGGGTCCAAAACCCTGGGCAAACTGTTGGCTCAGCAGAGACTGCTGCTCACCGCGCCGGCTGCAGGAGCACAGCCCAACCTGTGCCGGATCCGGTCTGAACCAACATCTCACTCCATCTGAGGACCATGCCCCAGAGGTAAATGCACGCCACTTTAAAACATATCGCAGTTCCCTCCCGTATTGTCCCAGTACCATCGCCCCATTTTCTATTTTCAGTTCTGGTCTCCCCCGTTTCAGGAAGGATGTGGGGGCTTTGGAGAGGGTGCAGAGGAGGTTCACCAGGATGCTGCCTGGATTAGAGGGCATGAGCTACAAGGAGAGGTTGGACAAACTTGGGCTGTTTTCTTTGGAGCGTCAGAGGCTGAGGGGGGACCTGATAGAGGTTTATAACATGATGAGAGGCACAGATAGAGTGGACAGCTGGTATCTTTTTCCAAGCGTTGAAATGTCTAATAGTTGAGGGCGTGCGTTTAAGGTGAGAGGGGGACAGTTCAAAGGAGATGAGTGGGGTAAGTTTTTTTACACAGAAAGCGGTGGGTGCCTGGAATGTGCTGCCAGGGGTGGGGGTGGAGGCAGATATGATAGAGGGGTTTAAGAGGCTCTTAGATAGGTGCATGAATGTGCAGAGAACGGAGATGGACATCGTGCAGGCAGAAGGGATTAGTTTCGTTGGGCATTTGATTACTAATTTAATTAGTTTGGAACAACATTGTGGGCCGAATGGCCTGTTCCTGTGCTGTGTTCTATCCGGAACATCTGCCGATTAATCCCACACAACCTCTTTTGCATTTCTGCAAGGAGTTTGTACGTTCTCCCCGTGTCCGTGTGGGTTTCCTCCGGGTGCTCCGGCTTCCTCCCACATTCCAAAGATGTACAGGTTAGGAAGTTGTGGACATGCTGTGTTGGCGCCAGAAGAGTGACAACACTTGTGGGCTGCCCCCAGAACACTCTACGCAAAAGATGCATTTCACTGTGTGTTTCGATGTACATGTGACTAATAAAGAGATCTTAATCTTGGAATAAATATATAATTCAGGCTATTTTCTTTCATAGGAGCCAGAGGTTGAAAGTTTACTGAGAGGAGAGATGAATTGGTGTTGGTTTATTATTGTCACTTGTACCGAGGTGCAGTGAAAAACTTGTCTTGCAAACCGATCGTACAGGTCAGTTCATTACACTGCGTTGAGGCAGTACAGGATAAAACAATAACAGAATGCAGGATAAAGTGTCACAGTTACAGGGAAAGTGCAGTGCGGGCAGACAATAAGGTGCAAGGGCCACGACGTGAAGGGCCGAAGGGCCTGTTTCTGTGCTGTACCAGTTCTGTGACCTCCGCCCTTGTCCTGACCTGGGGCGCTCGGGGAGGGGAAGGGCGCGGGTTGCACAAAGCCTCTGCATTTCACGGTCCGCGCCGCTTCTTGCGCCGGAGGTCAGAGGTCTCAAGGAGAAGCCGTGACTTCTGACCGCCCCTCCCCCCCGCCCCCAAGGCCCAGTCCCACCCCTTCTCCCCCCCTCACGGCCCAGTCCCACACCCCCCCCCCACCCCGCCTCACGGCCCAGTCCCACCCCCCTCTCCTCCCCTCACAGCCCAGTCCCACACCCCCCACACCCCGCCTCACGGCCCAGTCCCACCCCCCCCCCGTCCCCTCACGGCCCAGTCCCACACCCCCCCCACCCCGCCTCACGGCCCAGTCCCACCCCCCCCCACCCCGCCTCACGGCCCAGTCCCACACCCCCCCCCCCACTCCGCCTCACGGCCCAGTCCCACCCCCCCTCCCCTCACAGCCCAGTCCCACACCCCCCCCCCACCCCGCCTCACGGCCCAGTCCCACCCCCCCTCCCCTCACAGCCCAGTCCCACACCCCCACCCCCACCCCCCCTCACGGCCCAGACCCACCCCCCATGGCCGTCCCAACCCCCTCCCCCCTTTCACGGCCCAGTCCCACCCCCTCCCCCGCCCCACGGCCCGGTCCCATCCCCCCCCCCCTCGAGGGACAGAGAGCGGCCGGAAACGCCGGTGGGATCAGGAGCAGCAACTGTGCGATAGTGGGAGGTGGACCTGGGGATGGGACCCCGGTGTCGTAGGTCCCCTGGGAGCGGGGGGTGGTGGTTCTTCAGAGAGGCGAGACAGTTTGGGACCTTATTCCTTGCAGTTCAGGGTTGATTCCATTCTGTAGGACCCCAAGAGGTGTCGACAGGGCAGATGGAGACACCAGACGCTGGAACAACGCTCAAAACGCTGGAGGAACTCAGCGGGTCAGACCGCGTCCAGCGCAAGCGGCGACCGTCCACTTCTCCCCAGGCGCTGCCTGGCCCGCTGAGTTTCTCCTGCCATTTGTGTGTGGACAGGGGAGACGTTGAGAAGTGGACAGGGTAGAGGTTGTGTAGATGCTGAGGGCAGACGTACGGGGTAGATGTTGAGAAGTTCTCACCAGTGGGAGGATCGTAGACAAGGGGAGAGATCACTACAGAAGGAGGCGAAGGGGTAGAAATTTCCTCTCTCGGGGGAAGTGGGGTTGAATCCCCGGAATATCAATGTTGATATTGATTTATCAGCCACATGTACATCGAAACACACAGTGAGATGCATCTTTTGCGTAGGGTGTTCTGGGGGCAGCCCACAAGTGTCGCCACACTTCCAGCGCCAATAAAACATGCCCACAACTTCCTAACCCGCACGTCTTTGGAATGTGGGAGGAGACCGGAGCACCCGGAGGAAACCCACGCAGACACGGGGAGAACGTACAAACTCCTCACAGACAGCGGCCGGAATTGAACCTGGGTCGCTGGCTCTGGATTAGCATCACGCTGACCGCTACCCACTGGATATATTTAAACCGGAGGTGTTAATTCCCCGTTGCTTTGTGAAAGTCCTTCGGAACCTCCGATCCCTCGCTGACCCGCTGCCCGTTTTACCCCCAACAGGTCCGGCCCGGGATGTCGACCGGAACGGGAGCCGCCGCTGTCCTGTGGGGCGTCGCCTTCCTCCTGTTCCTGAACCCAGGCACCGGCTGCCCCTCCGCCTGTCAGTGCTCGGCCCGGAACCGGACGGTGCGCTGCGACGGCCGCGAGCTGGAGGCCGCCCCCCGCGGGGTCCCGGCCGGCACCCGGACCCTGGACCTCAGCCGGAACCTGATCAGGTCGCTGGGCCGCGGGCACTGGGCCCGAGCCGGGGCTTGGAGCCGCCGGCTGGAGGACCTGGACCTCGGCTACAACCTGCTGTCGCAGCTGGAGCCCGGCTCCTTCCAGGGCCTCGACCGCCTGCGGGCCCTCAACCTGCAGGGCAACCGCCTGAGGTTCCTGGAACCGGGGGCCCTCGGCGGCCTCCCCGCCCTGACCTCCCTGGACCTGGGGGACAACCCGCTGGTGGCCCTGTTAGACCACGGCCTCGGGGGTCCGGGCCAGCTCCGGGTCCTGGCGCTGGGAGCCCCCAGCCTGGTCCACATCGGACCCGAGGCTTTCTCCGGCCTGGGCAGCCTGCAGCAGCTGACGGTGTCGGCCTCGGCGGTGGGGCAGGCGCCGGCCGACGCGCTGGGCCGGCCGGCCAACCTGACGGCGCTGCGGCTGCGGGGCTGGCGGAGGCCGGGCTCGGTGCCCGACGGCTGGCTGCGGGACTTGGTCCAGCTGCGGGCCTTGGAACTGGACGGCTGGCCGGCGCTGGCGGAGCTGGGTCCCGGGAGCCTGCAGGGGCTGGTCCTGGTGTGGCTCTCGGTGACCCGCTGCAACCTGAGCGAGGTGCCGTACGCCGGCCTCCGGCTCCAGGCTCAGCTCCGCTTCCTCAACCTCTCCTACAACCCGATCCGCGCCGTCCGCGCCGCCCTGCTGCACCACGCCCGGCGCCTGCAGGAGCTCCGGCTGCTGGGCGGGCAGCTGGTCACCGTGGCCCCAGGCGCCTTCCGCGGCCTGCCCGGCCTCCGGCTGCTCGACGTGGCGGACAACCAGCTGACCAGCCTGGAGCAGGCGGCCTTCCGCACGGTCGCCGCCCTCCAGAGCCTGGGGCTGGGCGGCAACCCGCTGGCCTGCGACTGCCGCCTGCTGTGGGTGGTGAGGCGGCGCCGGCGCCTCCGCTTCCTGGGCGCCGGGCCGGTCTGCGCCTCGCCCGAGGGGCTGCGGGGTCTGCGGCTGGACGGGCCCGAGGTGGAGGAGAGGCTGCCCGCCGGAGCCTTCCGCTGCCGCAGCCCCGTCATCCGCGGCAAGGAGCCGCCGCAGCGGCTGCGGGTCCGGGAGGCGCAGAGCGTCGGTCTCCGCTGCGCCGCCGATGGGCAGCCGCCGCCCCGCATCGTGTGGCTCAACCCCCGGCGCCAGGTGCTGGTGCCCGGGCCCGGACCCTCCTCCGGTCCCGGCGCCGGCCGCAGCCGCCTGCTGCCCGACGGAACGCTGCACATCAGCGGCGTGCGGCCGGCCGACGCGGGCACCTACCGCTGCGTGGCCCGCAACGCCGGCGGCAACGACACGGCCTCGGCCGTGCTGCTGGTGCGGCCGCTGTCGGCCCGGGAGCTGGGGCTGGGCGCCGCCGGGGTCCCGGACCCGCCGCTCGGCCGCCGCGCCCTGCTGACGGCCACCGGCCTCGGCCTCTGCTCCTTCCTGGGGGTGGTCGGCCTCTGCTTCTCGCTGCTGCTGGCCTGGAGCCGGATCTGCGGCCCCATCAGGCACAACACTCACATTGACTTCGTGCCGCACGCCGGCGGCGAGGGCGGGGCGGGGGCCGGGGCCGGGGCGGGGGCCGGCGGCGACGGTAGGTTCAACGTGAAGGTGGTGTGAGGGGGGGGGGGCCCGGCCCCGTCCCGTCCCCAGCCCCCCAGTCCCCGTCCCCCCTCCCCCAGTCCCCGTCCCCCCTCCCCAGCTCACCTCCACCCTCCCCCCAGCCCGTCCCCCCAGCCTCCCTCCTCCCCGTCCCCCGTCCCCGCTCCCCCTCCCCGTCCCCCCCCCAGGCCCCCTCCCCAGCCCACCTCTCCCCAGCCCGTCCCACCAGCCTCCCTCCTCCCCCTCCCCGCTCCCCCTCCCCGTTCCCCCCCCCAGGCCCCCTCCCCAGCCCACCTCCCCCCAGCCCGTCCCACCAGCCTCCCTCCTCCCCGTCCCCCGTCCCCGCTCCCCCTCCCCGTCCCCTCCCCTCCAGGCTCCCTCCCCAGCCCACCTCCATCCTCCCCCCAGCCCGTCCCACCAGCACCCCCCTCCCCGTCCCACCTCCCCGTCCCCGTCCTCCCCGTTCCCCCTCCCCCCAGCCCGTCCCCCCTCTCCAGTCCCACCTCCCCAGCCCCCGTCCCTCCCCCATCCCACGTCAACACCCCCCCCCCATCCCTTCCCCCCAGCCCACGTTCTCTCACCCTCTCGTCCGGCCTCTCCCAGGGTGTCCCGTACCTGAGCCGGGGGTGGGGCGTGGAGGGGGGGGGGGGGGGGGCTCGAATTTCCTGCTGACGTTCTCTGTGCTGAGCTCAGGAGCCACTCGGCCCCACCGGCCGCTGCTGGTTCCCCACACCGCTGTCGGCCGCTGTAGTTTGGTCCTTGTGTGAGGCTGCAGCGGAGCCCCGAATAAAAGCTGCGAAGTGAAGCCGCCGCCTCTGGATATTTCTTGGTTTGAGACTCCATTTCTTCTCTTCGCCTCCTCGTTACTTCTTCCTCTGTCAACACTCCCAGCCTCCCGACTCCGGCAACTGGGCAGCACCCCTCCCCGGAGCGGTTGGGACCCGGGGCAAGAGTAAAGGAGCCGTTGGCCTGGCTCGCTCGCTGGAGGTCTTCTGGGTCCTTGCGGACTCCCCAATGCATCCTGCACCCATCTTACATGAGGCTTTTGCGAGTGTTTTAACATAATTATCCTAAAACAGAAGAAAAACAGGGGAGGGGAGGGGGAAGGGGGAGGAGGGGGAGGGGAGGGGGAGGGTGGGAGAGAGGGTAGGGGAGGGGGAAGGGGAGAGGTGGTTGGGGAGGGGGTGGCGGAGAGGGGTAGGGGAAGGGGAGGAGGGGAGGGGGAGGAGGGGAGGGGGGAAGGGGAGGAGGGGAGGGGGAGGAGGGGAGGGGAGGAGGGGAGGGGGGAAGGGGAGGGGTGGTTGGGGAGGGGGAGAAAGGGGAGGGGAGGGAGGGGAGGGGGGAAGGGGAGGAGGGGAGGGGGGATGGGGAGGAGGGGAGGGGGAGGGGGGAAGGGGAGGGGGGGAAGGGGAGGGGGGAAGGGGAGGAGGGGAGGGGGAGGAGGGGGGAAGGGGAGGAGGGGAGGGGGAGGAGGGGAGGGGAGGGGGAGGAGAGGGAAGGGGAGGGGAGGGGGCGCTGGGAATGAAAGCCAAACGCAGAGAAAGCTCGATGCAGCGTGACAGGGTGTCAGCTGTTCACGGGTTGCGTGGACTCACCCGAAGGATGGGAGGCGACCTCATTGAAACTCAACCAACAGATGCAGGGAAGGTGTCGCAAAGTCTCCGGGCGGACTCCTATTCAACTGGTTGAGCAGGGAATCCAGTGCCCGGGCTCCCGCTGGCTGCTGCACCGGGGTCCGAGCGCAGGTTAAACCCTGACTCTGTCCTTCACTTCAACCTGGGTCAGAATATCCCAAACCCGTCCTGTAATCGCCACAAAAAAACCCTCCCATCATCTGTCACAAGATCATCAGAAAACTCCAAAGGACGTGGTCCGCCCGCTCCTAGTGAACCTCATGAATTCCAGTGATTGTATCAGCAGCCTGTCAACGTGGCAATAACCCCCGCCCGCCCCCCCGCAGTAATTTATTTACCGGTGGAACCGATGGTGATGTCAGGGAGACACTGGTGGGCTGGCTGACACTTTGGGAAGAAGCCGCTTGTTGTGCTCTCCTCGTTGTGACTTTCCTTTCTCCGAGTCCGGGTGAAAAAAATACCGGGACAGTCGGTTGGCCCCGGGATGTGTCGGGTTGTACCAGCCTGCGGTGCGTTTCTATCCGGGGAGGCGCCGGGGGATGCGCGGGCGCGCACTCACACAGATACACCCACAGACCCGCACAGACAAACAACCGTCTCACACACACACACACACACACACACACACACACACACACACACACACACCGCTACACATACACACACACCCCGCTACACACACAGCACTACACACACAGACACAGACACACATACACACACACAGCACTACACACACACAGCACTACACACATCGCTACACACACACACACAGCACTACACACACACACTGCTACACATACATACACATCACTACACACACACACACCCCGCTACACACACACACACAGCACTACACACACACACCGCTACACACACACAGCTACACACACACACACAAACACACACAAACACACACACAGCGCTGAACAGCGCTCTCCCTCTTCCGCCCACCGCCCCCCCCCCCCCCCCGGGGGGCAGAGAATCCGGGGATAATAAATTTCTACCCACCTCAGTTCTGAATGACCGGCCCCTTTATTTTGTAGTTGTGCCCCCCCCCCTTTGTGCGCGACTCTCCCACTGAATGAACCATCTCAACGTCCCCCTGATGTTTGAATAAGGTCAAACCTCGTTCTTCCAAACTCTAAGGAATATAATCCCAACCTGTCCCAGCCTCCTGTGGACATTCCAGACAGGTGTGGAACGGACAGACTGAGGGGTATAAGTGCATAGTCACCCGAAAGTTGTGACATGGGAATAGAAGTTAAGCCCCCACCCCCCCCCCGCCCCCCTCCCCCACCCGCGGCCTCCTCTGCTCCAGTAAAAACCGGCCCACGTCTGCAATCATCGCGCCCGGCCACGATGTTCCACGCCCGGGAGCACCGCCTGCAGCCTCTCCAGAGCGATCACGACTCCCCGAGACCAGAAGGAACACGCACTGTTCACGCTGTGGACCACCTGGTGTGCTGCACAGATCCACGGTACGTGACCTGCCCGCTCTCATATTGGACGCCTCCAAGCCTGCCCACGTACCAAAGAGTCCGCCCCCTCTCTCTGGCACTGTGCGCCTCGGCACCCTCTCTACACCCTCCCAGGAGCGCGCAGACCAGAGCTGAACACTTGTGCACCTGGTTGTTGACCTGGGGTTTAAAAAGTCGCCAACCTTGTACCCTTATCGGTGAATGGAAATCTTTCGCCCACGAAGTCTGCAGGTCTGGGGTGACCTCAGACCTGGCTCTCTCGCAATGAGGAGGATTCACTCCCACCCCATCCCCGCAACACCCGAGCGTCTCGATGGCAGGCCCATTATTGCAAATGCTCCCCCCTCAACATATCCCACTGCTGACCGGTAGGCAGGAGATCTCCAGTAGCGTCACAGAGTGATACTGCATGGAAACAGACCCTTCGGCCCGTCTACCTGAGCTAGTCCCATTGGCCCTGCGTTTAATGCGTTTAATTATCTGGATCTTTTCTATCCATGTACCTGTCTAAATGTCTCTTAAACTTAATTGTACCCGCCTCTACCACCTCCTCTGGCAGCTCGTTCCACACACCCACCACCCTCTGTGTGAACAAGTTGCCTCACGGGTCCCTTTTAAATTTCCCCTCTCACTTTAAACCTGTGCCCTCCAGTTTTAGACTCCCCTACCCTGGGGACAAAGACCGTGATCATTCACCTTATCGATGCCCCTCGTACTCTCAGGTCACCCCTCAAGGCCCCTACGCTCCAGAGAGAACAGTCCCAGCCTTATAACTCAAGCAGTCTAGTTCTGGCAACGGCTTTGTGACTCTCTTGCCCCCTTTCCAGCTTAATCACATCCTTGATCCCAAAACTATTCCAGAGTTTTCTCAGTCCCCGTCGCTTCCTCGGCTGTGCCCAGCAACAAGACGGCGCTCGCCTGGATATTGGCGCCTGGAACCCGGGACGTGGTCTGGGACCCGGGACGCTCTCCAGTGAATTATTCCTGCCCTCCAGGCCTGTGTCCCGTCACTGAGTGGGTAGTGCGTGCTTCATTGGAGGTGGTGATGACAGCCGCTCGGCGAGGCAGACTGGTTCACTCTGCGTCCGACATGGATCCAAGAATTCCAGCCCCTCACGGTCGCTTCCAAAGGTAAGGGGAGCCTCGCCGAATGGAGAGTCCGCCGTCAGCACCATGGACAGCTGCCCTCCCTGCTTCCAGCGCCCGGTGGAGCCCCAGCGGCAGCCCCGCCGAGGGCTGCCGCTCCTGGTCGCTCCCTCCCGGCGGCCGGCGGGACCAAAATAAACTTTATTCATGATAAAAGACAAACTATATACAATTATAAAACAGTGCAAACCTTTACATTCTTGTACAGATCACTCATTAGTGTTAACTTTTTATATAAAAAACAGCACCGATGCCACACGTGTGGCTCCCTGGAAACTACCCGGTCCCGTATTTACAATATTTAGGGGCTTTCTCCCTGACCCTGACCCTCCCTCTCCTGTGGCAGAAGAGCCCTAAACTGTAGTCCTTCCCCACCGAGCCCTCGCATTGGCTGCACCCAGCTTCAGTGCGTCCCTCAGCACGTACTCCTGCAGCTTGGAATGTACCAGCCGGCAGCATTCCCCTACGGACATCTCACAGTGCTGGAAGACCAACAAGTTTCAGGCAGGACAAAGGGCGTCTTTCACCGAGTTGATGACCTTCCAGCAGCAGCTGATGTCCGTCTGTGTGTGTCCCCGGGAACAGCCCGTAGATCAGAGAATCCTCTGTTACGCTGCTGCTGGGGATGAACCGTGACAAGGACACCTGCACCTTTCGCCACACCCGGCGGGACAGCGGGTCTCCTCCCTCCCACTGGCCGAGCAACTGAGATGTCACCTCGGCCCAATCAGCTGCCCCCTCGTAGTCAGTGCCCCTCTTCACGGGTCCTGTGCGGAAGGTGCAGGGTCCGAATCAGCGGCGGGAGAACAAAACAGTGCAGCATAACAGCATGGACACAACAGTGTCTTTACTTTCTTAGGAGGTTAAGGAGGTTCGGCTTGTCACTGAACACGCTGACCAACTCCTGCAAATGTGCTGTTGGAAGTGTCCTGACTGGTTGTACCATGGTCTGGGACGGCGAATCGAATTTGCAGGAATGCAACAAGCTGCAGTGGATAGTGGACTCTGCCCGACACATCATGGGCACATCCCTCCCTAGCATCTAGAAAGCATCCTATCCGGATGCACCACGGCTTGGTACGCCAACTGCTCCGCAGGTGACCCCAAGAAACTGCAGAGAGTTGTGGACACAGCCCAGCACATCACGGAAACCAGCCTCCCCTCCATGGACTCTGTGTACACTCCCCACTGCCCTGGTAAAACAGCCGACATAATCGAAGACCCCCACCCACACTGGACGTTCTCTCTTCTCCCCCCTCCCATTGGGCAGAAGGTACAAAAGCCGGAAGCACATACCACCAGGCTCAAGGACAGCTTCTATCCTGCTGTTATAAGACTATTGAATATGGACTCTTGACCTCACAATCTACCTCGTCGTGTCCCTTGCACCTTATTGTCTGCCTGCACTGCACTTTCTCTGTAACTGGAACACTTTATTCTGCATTCTGTTATTGTTTTCCCTTGTACTATCTCAATGCACTGATGTGATGAAATGATCTGTATGGACGGCATGCAAAACAACGTTTTTAACTGTACCTCGGGACGTGTGACAATAAGAAACCAATTTACCAATAAATTGAGTGTTTAAAAGAGATAAAGTCTCAGGACTTTCTGGCGAGTTTCACTGAACAGGGGCCTAAAAGTGTCACATTGGCACATTGTTAGTTAATAATTGATTGGCTAATTAGGTCGTTAACAGCAGCCAATAGAAAGAAGTTACGGTGTACTGGAGTGGCCAGTGTTAGAGTGGGGAGGCTCAGGCTCCGGCTCCGGCTCCGGCTCCGGCTCCGGCTCCTTCAGTGTTAAGCAGGTATTTTTTTTAAAAAAAGGGCTTCAGCGAGACGGCACAGGTAAGGTTTTTATTTTGCTGTCTGAAAGTCCTCCGTCCTTGATTCAGTGCAGGCAGGATGGTAGTTGGGGCCGTGGGATGTTCCTCCTGCAAGATGCACGAAGTCCGGGGAGCTTGCGGTCTCCCTGATGACTACATCTGCAGGAAGTTCACCCAGCTGCAGCCCTTGACAGACCGGGTCAAGGAACTGGAGTTGGATGTACTCAGGACCATCTGGGAAGCTGAAAACCTCATAGAGGAGAACTTTGCTGAGGTGGTCACACCCAGGGTACAGGCTGCAGATAGATGGCTGACCACCAGGAGAAGTAAGAGGAGTAAGCAGTCAGTCAGGGTTCCCCTGTGGCCATACCCCTTGGCAAAGTCTACCCCTTTGGATACTGCTGGGGAGGATGACCTATCTGGGCACAGCGGCAGCAGCCAGGTCAGTAGCACCATGGCTGGCTCTGTGGCTCAGCGGGGAAGGGTGAAGTCAGACAGAGAAATAGTGATAGGAGACCTGATAGTTAGGGGGACAGACAGATTCTGTGGCTGTGAAAGAGATGCCAGGATGGTGTGTTGCCTCCCAGGTGCAGGGGTTGAGGACGTCTCAGAGTGGCTGCAGAATATTCTCAAGGGGGAGGGTGAGCAGCCAGAGGTCGTGGTGCACGTTGGCACCAATTGCACAGGTAGGAAGGGGGAAGAGGTCCTGCACAGTGAGTATAGGGAATATTGCCTCTTTCCTGAGGCTGAAGAGCAGGATCTCCAAGGTATTAATAGAGCATGGAACATAGAACACTACAGCACAGTACAGGCCCTTCAGCCCACGATGTTGTGCTGACATTTCATCCTGCTCTAAGATCTATCTAACCCTTCCCTCCCACATAGCCCTCCATTTCTCTATCATTCATGTGTCTATCTAAGAGTCTCTTAAATATCCCTAATTTATCTGCCCCCCACAGCCTCTGCCGGCAGTGCGTTCCACACACCCACCATTCTCTGTGTATTTTAAAACAAAAACTTACCCCTTATGCCTTCCTCCGATCACCTTAAAATGATGTCCCCTCGTGTTAGCCATTGTCGCCCTGGGAAAAAGTCTCTGACTGTCCATCTCTGGATTACTCCCGGTGCCATGTGCCAGTCAGGGCAGGAACAGGGGGGTAGGACTGATGAATGAGCAGCTGAGGAACTGGGGCAGGGGGCAGGGTTTCAGGTTCTTAGATCATTGGAACCTCTTCTGGGGCAGGGGTGACCTGTACAAGAGGGGCGGGTTGCACCTCAACTGGAGGGGAACCAATATCCTGGCCGGGAGGTTTGCTGGTGCTACTGGGGAGGGTTTAAACTAGTTTGGCAGGGGGAGGGGAACCAGAGCACTGGGTCAGAAAGTGGAGGATTGAGAGGGAGGGAGATCTTGTGACCAGTAAGGAGCAAAGTAATAGACACAACGGGACAGATGAGGTGGAGTATTATTGAATGCTGGGAGTATTAGGGGGAAGGGTGATGAACTTATAGAGCGTGGATCAGTACATGGGACTGTGATGTTGAGGCTGTAACACAGACATAGGACAGGAATGGGTGCTGAATGTTCCAGGGTTTTTATGCTTTAGAAACAATAGAGGGAGGCAAAAGGGGGAGGGGGAGGGGGAGGGGGGTTGCACCAGTAATCAGGGACAATATCACAGCTGCACTTAGAGGGGACAGAATGCAGGGCTCCTCCACTGAGTCTATGTGGGTAGAACTCAAAAATAAACAAGGTGCAGTCAATCTGATGGGATTATACTGCAGGCCCCCCACTAGCCATCGGGACATTGAGGACCAGACAGGTTAAGGAGAGGTGTGGAACTAATAGGGTTGTTGTCGTGGGTGACTTCAACCTCCCTAATAGAGACTAGGACCTCCTTAGTGTAAGAGTTTTAGACGGGGCAGAATTTGTTCGGTGCATCCAGGGCGGTTTCTTAAATCAATATGTAGATAGTCCAAAGAGAGGAGGGGCTCTGCTGCACCTGGGGTTGGGTAACGAGCCTGGCCAGGTGACCGACCTTTCGTTGGGGAACAGTGATCACAACTTAAGATACTACAGATAAGGATAAGTGTGGACCTTGCAGGAGAGTATTACATTGGAGCAGAGCAAATTCCGGGAGAATTCGGCAGGAACTAGGGAGAGTTAATTGGGAACAGCCGTTTTTGGGCAAGTCCACATCCAACATGTGGAGGGTGTTTAAAGACCAACTGCACAGAGTACAGGACAGGGGTGTTCCAGTAAGAAGGAAGGACGAGGACAGCAGGGTGAGGGAACCTCGGATGTCGAGAGAGGTGGTGAATTTAGTCAAGGAGAAAAAGGAAATGTGTGAGGTTTAGGAAGCTAAAATCAAACTGAGCTCCTAAGGATTATAAAGAAGCCGGAAAGGAACTCAAGAAGGGAATTAGGAAAGCCAGGGGGGGCCATGAGAAGTCCTTGGCAAGTAGGATCCCAAGGCATTCTATACGTATATCAAGAGGATCGGACCACTCGAGGATAAAGGAGGGAACGTCCGCTTGGAAGCGGAGGATGTGGGTGAGGTCCTTAATGAGTACTTTGTGTCAGTATTTACCAAGGAGAAGAACATGAAGGGCAGGGAGATCAGTGTGGAGCGTGCTAATGTGCTGGGGCACTTCGAGGTAAAGGACGAGGGAGTGTTGGGTCTCTTAAAGAGCGTTAAGGTGGATAAGTCCCTGGGGCCTGATGGGATACACCCCAGGTTATTGAGAGAGGCAAGAGATGAGATTGCTGGGGCCTTGACCAATATTTTTGTGTCCTTTCTCGCCACAGGCGAGGTCCCGGAGGACTGGCGAGTAGCGAATGTTGTCCCATTATTCAAGAAGGGGAACCAGGGATAATCCTGGTAACTATAGACCGGTGAGTCTCACGTCAGTGGTGGGGAAGTTCGGGAGAGGATTCTTCAGGATAGGGTTTATGAGCATTTGGAAAACCATGGCCTAATTAGGGAGAGTCAGCATGGCTTTGTGCAGGGCAAGTCGTGTCTTACTAACTTGAGTTTTTTGAGGATGATCAATGAAGGTAGAGCTGTGTGTGTTGTCTACATGGATTTTAGTAATGCGTTTGACAAGGTCCCTCATGGGAGCTCATCCAGAAGATTAAGATGCATGGTGAGTTGGCCGTTTGGATTCGGAACTGGCTTGCCCATAGACAGAGGGTAGTGGTCAATGAGATTTATTCTAGCTGGAGGCTTGTGATTAGTGGTGTTCCTCAGGGATCCGTGCTGGGACCTCTCGTGCTTTGTCTTGTGTATAAATGACCTGGATGAAAATGTAGATGGGTGGGTTAGCAATTTTGCAGATGACCCGAAGGTTGGTGGTGTTGTGGATAGTGTAGAAGCCTGGCTAATGATACAGCGGGATATAGCTCAGCTGCAGATGTGGTCGGAGAAATGGCAGCTGGAGTTTAAACTCTAGTTCGCATCTGGAGAATTGCATTCAATTCTGGCTGCCCCATTACAGGAAGGATATGGGGGCTTTGGAGATGGTGCAGGAGAGGTTCAGCGGGACACTGCCTGGATTACAGGGCATGAGCTGTAGGGAGAGTTTGGACAAACATGGTTGTTTTCTCTGGAGCAGCTGAGGAGAGGGTTATAAGATTATGAGAGGCGTAGATAGCCAGTATCTTTTTCCGGGGGTTAAAATGTTGAATACCAGAGGGCATGAATTTAAGGTGAGAGGGGGAAAATTCAAAGGAGATGTGCGGGGCAAGTTTCTTTTTTAAGAGTGGTGGGTTGCCTGGAATGTGCTGCCAGGGGTTGTGGTGGAGGCAGATATGATAGAGGGGTTGAAGAGGCTCTTGGATAGGCACATGAATGGGGGAGTATGGACATTGTGTAGGCAGAAGGGAACAGTTTAGTTAGTTTGGTACAACATTGTGGGCTGAAGGGCCTGTGCTGTACTGTTTTGTTCGCTGCCTCAAGGAGGCAACGTCCATCATCAAAGATCCCCACCGTCTGGGCCACGCCATCTTCTCGCAGCTACTGTGGCTCAGCAGGGAAGGGGGGAGAAGAGGACTGTGGCAGCGATGGGGGAATTCGTTGGTTAGGGGAACACAGGAGATTCTGTGGACGAGAACGAGACTCCCGGATGGTACGTTGACTCCCAGGCGCCAGGGTCAGAGACGTCTCGGAACGACTCCACGACATTCTAAAGGGGGAGAGTGAGCAGGCAGAAGCCGCGGGCCACGTTGGTACGAACGACATAGACAGGAAAAAGGACGAGGTCCTGAAGAGGGAATATAGGGAGTAGGAGAGGAAGCTTAAAAAGCAGGTCCTCAAGGGTAGTAATCTCTGGATTGCTGCCTGTGCCACACGCCAGTGTGGGTAGGAATGGGAAGATATGGCAGATGAACGTGTGGTTTTGGAGTTGGTGCAGAGGGCAGGGTTTTCAGATCAGTGGATCATTGGGATCTCTTCTGGGGAAGGTACGACCTGCACGAAAGGGACGGGTTACACCTGAACTGGAGAGGGACCCGTGTCCTTGCGGGCAGGTTTGCTAGAGCGTTCAAGCTAGGTTGGCAGGGGCACGGGGAACCAGTATTGGGTCAGATGATGGAGCTGTTGGTGTAAAGGCAGATGCCGTTTGCGGAGAGACTGAGGAGGGATGGGCAGTGGATGGATCATAGATGCAGTCAGTTGGATGGGTTGAAATGTGATTACTTTAATGCAAGAAATATTAAGAATAAGGGCAATGAACTTGGAGAATAGATCTGTACGTGCAATTACGATGTTGTGACCATTACAGGGACTTGGCTGCCACAAGGGCAGGATTGGCTGCTGGATGTTCCGGGGTTTAGATTTTCAAGAGACAGGGAGGGAGGTAAAAGAGGTGGGGGAGCGGCATTGCTGATCAGGGACAGTGTCACAGCTGCAGAAAGGGAGGACGTCCTGGAGGGACCGTCCACTGAGTCAGTGTGGGTGGAGGTCAGAAACGGGAAGGGAGCGATCACTATATCGGGAGTATTCTATAGGGTCCCCAATAGCCATTGGGACACTGAGGAGCAGATTGGGAGGCAGATTTTTGGAAAGGTGCAAAAATAACGGGGTTGATGTCATGGGAGGCTTCAACTTCCTGAATATTGATTGGCACCTCCTTAGTGCAAAAGGTTTGGATGGGGCAGAATTTGTTCGGTGTGCCCAGGAAGGATTCCTGCCACAGTATGTGGACAGGCTGACTAGAGGAGAGGCCGTACTGGATCTAGTTCAAGGTAATGAGCCTGGTCAGGTGACAGACCTCTCGTTGGGTGAGCATTTCGGGGATAACGACCACAACTCCCTGACCTTTCACGTAGCCATGGACAGGGATAGGAGCAGATGATAATGGGAAAGTTTTTAATTGGGGGAGGGCTAATTGCGATGGTATTAGGCAGGAACTTGGGACTGTAAATTGGGAACAGATTTTCTCCAGGAAATTCATCACAGAAATGTGGAGGTTGTTTAGGGAACACTTGGATGGGTTCTGGATAGGTTTGTCCCACTGAGACGGGGAAAGGATGGTAGAGTGAAGGAACCATGGTTAACGAGAGGTGAAACATTTTGTCAAGAGGAAGAAGGAAGCATACTTAAGGTTTAGGAAGCAAAAATCAGGCAGGGCTCTTGAGAAAGTGTGTGTGTGTGAGTGAGAGAGACAGAAGCCAGAATACTGAGCCTGTGGTGAACCAGGGAGTGAGATGGGGAGGGAGGGGTGAGATACCTTCTCCTTAACACACCGATACTGACCCTGATTCTCATGTTGCTGGTCGGCAGGACAGTTGAGTGTGTCGGCGATGTGTGTCTGTATCCATATTCTGTTTGAGTGACTGTCTGTCTGTGCTTTGTCTGTGAGAAAGTGTTTCTGTGAGTGTCTGTGTGCCTCTCGCTCTCTCTCAGTGTGTAATGTGTGAGTGTCTGTGCCTGTGTTATGTGTGAGGGAGTGTCTGACTGTCTGCTTTATGTGAGAGTGGATTTGTGAATGTGTGTGTGAGATGCCCGGCCTCCATTATCACTAATAGGGGCTCCTGTCCCCAGCTGAGCCTTCGCCCCACGGTTGGTGCTGAAGCAGCTGGATCTGGTTCCAGAGGGGGCTGCCTCCCACTGGATCCAGTTCGGGGGGGGGGGGGGGGGGGGCTCCCACTGGATCCAGTTCTGGGGGGGGGCCTCCCACTGGACTCCAGTTCTGGGGGGGGCCTCCCACTGGATCCAGTTCTGGGGGGGGCCTCCCACTGGATCCAGTTCTGGGGGGGGGGGGGGGCCTCCCACTGGATCCAGTTCTGGGGGGGGGGGGCCTCCCACTGGATCCAGTTCTGGGGGGGGGGGGGCTCCCACTGGATCCAGTTCCAGTGACGGATGAAGCCACTGGGCATGATTCCAGCGTCGGGACCTCCGGACCCCCTTCGGCTTCAGGCTCCACCAGCTCCACCATGAGCTTAGGCCCCGTTGCCATGGTGAGCGTCTCTCTCCCTCCGGCGCTTTCCCGCTGGAAAGGAACTACAAGTCCCGGGGGGGCTTTGCGATGGCGCGCAGGCGCGTTGGGCAGGAGTCGCCGCCTCGCTTCCGAGGAGCGGTTGATTGACAGCTGGTCCCCGGGGCGCTGCAGAGGGTGAGGGTGCGGGGAGCGGGGGCCGGGGGTTCCCGGTCCTCGGACAGGTGCGCTGGGGTCCCGGGACCCTGCAGGAGGGTTTACCGGGCAACAAGGCCCGGCTGGCCGCTCGGGCCCTCTCCTGTTGTATCTTTGCTTCTATCCATTGTGTGTCGGATCAATGCAGACAGGGCAAGAGCACTGCCCCCTCTCTATGCTTCTCTTCCCCCCTCCCTCTATCTCTGCCCCCCTCCCCCTGCCCCCTCCCCGTCCCTCTGTCTCTGCCCCCCCTCTGTCTCTGGCCTCTGCGTCTCACCCCAAACGCCGCACCCCGTCTGAGGTCGAACCGCGCTGATTGCCAATATTTGCCTCTCGTTGCAAACTTGCTTTCATCGCAAGCTCGGGCCCGGAGCCAATCCGGATCGTTGCGGAGCCATCCGGTCGACTGCACAAAATATCTGGACAGGCGGGAGTCGGGATGATGCCTCCCTGGTCGAAGAGTCTAGGACCAGAGGTCCCCATCTCTGGAAAAAGGGGCAGGGAGGATAGGGAAGCAAGAAGGGGAGAAATTTAGAGTCCATTCGGCCCGACTGGCCCATACCGACCAAGATTCCCATCTAAGTCCCATTTGCCCACATTGGGCCCACATCCCTCTAAACCTTTCCTATCCATGTACCTGCCTCACCCACTCCCTCTGGCAGCTAGTTTCCACATACGGACCACCCTCTGGGAGGAAAGAGTTGCCCCTCGGGTTCCTATTAAATCTCTCCCCTCTCACCTCAAACTATGCCCCCTAGTTCTTGATTCCCCAACCCCGGTGTGCATTCACCCTGCCCCTCACTTGTATACACTTTTATAAGGTGACTTCCTACGCTCCAATGGAGAAAGTCCCAACCTGCTCGACCTCTCTCCATAACCCAGTCCCGGCAACATCCTCATAAAACCTCCCGCTGCGCTCCTTTCCAGCTTAACGGCAACTTTCCTGTAGGCAGGGGCGACCAAAACCGAACACAGTACTCCAAATGCAGCCTCACCGGCGTCTTGTACAACGTAACCTGCTTCATTCAGAGCCCCCACCACTGGTTGAGGTCATTGGGTCGAATTTTGGACATCAGTGGAGACCATTCGGACTCTCCTGTTTTCTTGCTCCCTTTTCCCCTATTTTGCAAATTTAATTTTCCTTCAAGTGCAGACACGGTAGTGTAGCGGTTAGCGTGACGCTATTACAGCGCCAGCGACCCGGGTTCAATTCCGGCCGCTGTCTGTAAGGGGTTTGTACGTTCTCCCCATGTCTGCGTGGGTTTCCTCCAGGTGCTCCGGTTTCCTCCCACATTCCAAAGACGTACAGGTTAGGAAGTTGCGGGCATGCTATGTTGGCGCCGGAAGCGTGGCGACACTTGCGGGCTGCCCCCAGAACACTCTGCGTAAAAGATGCATTTCACCGTGTGTTTCGATCTGATCTAAGTGCCCACCACAAGCATCGAATGGAGGAGGGAGCACCGCGCAGCGAGGAGGGAGTGCTGTACTGCGGGGGGAGGGATGGGGAACTATTATCCCCGTAGCTTAAACCCTTCGCTCTCCTCACGACATCTCTCTGCCCTTCAGCCCCAGAGGTTGGCGGCAAGCGAGTGGCACGAGTCTGGCGGCAGTGGGTCCCACCCGACGGGCTAATGGCGACGATCGTCCGGGCCCGCGAGGCGCCCCGTCGAGACCGCCCTGCGGGCCAAGCTGGAGAGCAGCCTGGCGCCCTGCCCACCTGGAGGTGGTCAACGAGAGCCACCAGCACGCCGTGCCCGCCGGCTCGGAAGACCCACTTCAAGGTGGTGGTGGTCAGCGAGCACTTCGAGGGCTCTCCCTCATCCAACGGCACCGGCTGGTCCACGAGGCCGTGAGGGAGGAGATGGCCGCCCAGGTGCACGCCCTCTCCATCCACGCCAGGACCCCCCCGGCAGTGGGCGGACGACCCGACCGTCGACAGGAGCCCCCCCTGCCTGGGAGGATCCAAGCACGACCGTCACGGAGCAGGGAAACCCTCCCCCGCCAACTGACCAATAAACAATGAACTCTCCACTGTCGACTGTTGGTGCTGTCTGAGGCTGACTGACCCACTACCCTTCTGGGAGCCCACATTCACCTCTCCCAAGCCATTGGCGCCCTCTTTTTTCTAAGATACAGGAGCAAAATTAGGCCATTCAGCCCATCGATCTCTTCAGCCATTCGATCATGGCTGAATCTCTCTCGCTCTCTCCTCCTGTAACCTTTAACCCCCCCCCCCCCTTACTAATCGAGAACCTGCCTTAAATACACCCAATGACTTGGCCTCCACAGCCCTCTGTGGCAACAGATCCCACAGATTCACCGTCCTCTGGCTGAAGAAATTCCTCCTCATCTCAGTTCTAAAGGGACGTCCCTTTATTCTGAGGCCGTGCCCTCAGATCCCGGACTCTCCCACTGATGGAAACTTCCTCTCCACGTCCGCTCTATCCAGGCCTTTCAGTGTCCGGGAGGTTTCAATGAGATTCCCCGTCATCCTCCTGAACTCCATGGAGCTCAGGCCCAGAGACGTCCAAACGCTCCTCGTACGTTTAACCCTTTCATTCCCGGGATCATTCTTATAAACTTCCTCCAGATCCTCTCCAACGCCCAGCACATCCCTTCCTTAGATACGGGGCCCAAAATCGCTCACAATGTTTCCAAATGTGGTCCGACCAACATCTTGTAAAGCCTCAGCAGTACATCCTTGCTTTCTGTTCTAGCCCTCTCGAAATGGGTGCCAACACTGCACTGCATACTGACTCAACCTGCAAGTTAACCTGGAGGGAATCCGGAACTGGGACTCCCAATCCCCTCAGCACCTCCGATTTCTGAGGTCTCTCCCCATTTTAAACGTTGTCTCACATTTTCTTCTTCCTCCCAAATGCCACCTTGTGCACCCCTCACCACCCCCTGCAGCTGCTTGTGGCCTTTGCTCCAACCCCGCAGAGGTCATCCGGTTCCCGAGACCCCCTTCTGGTGACTCTTTCCCCCTTCGGGGCTTCCCGTCCTTGCTCAGGAGGAGGCCGTTCGGGCCCTTTGACCTTGTGCTGGATGTCATCGGGGTCTCCGCACTTCCCACCTGCTCTTTCCCAGTTCCCTCCTTCCCCTTCGCACCCCCCCCACACCCCCTCCCCTCCAATGCAGTTCCTACTCACCACCCCCCCCCCCCCCCCCCCCCACCGGTGGTGCAGTGGGAAGAGCCTCTGCCACACAGCCCCGGGTTGGATCCCGACCTCAGGCGCTGTGTGTGTGTGGAGTTTGCACCTTCTCCCTGTGACCGCGTGGCTTTCCCCTGGGTGCTCCAGTTCCCTCCCACACCCCCACGGACGAACGGGGTCAGTTAATTACCCCCAGTGCGTGTAAGTGCCCAAAGGAACCAGATGGGCTTATGAGAGAATAATGTGCAGGGGTTGGGGAGGGGGGGGGGGGGAGACAATAAGGACGGGGCAGAGGGGTTTGCCAACGTGGGCTGAATGGTCTCCCGTATCATACTAAGGCTGTGCCTTCCACTCTGCCAGAACAGTGAACTCCGATTGTCCAGCGTCCCATTCCTCGGCGTCTGGCATCTGGCTCCCTCATCCGTGAGGGACTGGGATCAGACTGTGTCCGGGTTTGCAGCCGGGGTCTGGAGCGTCGCATCCTCCCCCCTCCGCTAAACTCGCCGGGTCCACTGAGAAATGTACCTGCTCATTAAACGTGTTTTTGTTTAAAAGAAGTAAAATAAGTGTATTTTGGGTATCGCTGGGAGGAGTATCCAACAGTCCAGAAACGGTGCCGGATTATCGGAGTTTTACTGCCCTTGACCCCTCCTCCCCAGGAACAGAGGAGGATGTGCAGAGCTGAAAAACACCAACGATGCTGGAGGAACTCAGCAGGCCGGGCAGCATCCGTGGAGAAAAGCAGGCGGTCAACGTTTCGGGTTAAGGACCCTTGTACAGGGTTGTACAGAGAGCTTGGCGTCCAAGTCCAAACCTACGTCCCTGCAAGTGGCCGCACGTTGACAGGGCGGTAAGGACGACGTACGACACGCTTGCCTCTATTAGTCGAGGCACTGAGTTCAAGAGTCGAGAAGTTACATTGCAGCTTTATAAACTCTGGTCAGGCCGCACTTGAGGTGTTGTGTGTAGTTCTGGTCTCCCCATTACAGGAAGGGTGTGGAGGCTTTGGAGAGGGTGCAGAAGAGCTTCACCAGGACGCTGCCTGGATTAGAGGGCATGAGCTATAAGGAGAGGTTGGACAAACTGGGGTTGTTTTCTCTTGAGTGTCAGAGGCTGAGGGGAGACCTGATGGAGGTTTATATGAGAGGCAGAAATTAAGGTGGACAGAATCTTTTCACCAGAGTAGAAACATCAAGTACTAGAGGACATGCATTTAAGGTGAGAGGGGGCGTTTTTTTTCCCACACACAGAGAGTGGTGGGTGCCCAGAACGGGCTGCCAGGGGAGGGGGTGGAGGCAGATACGATAGAGGGGTTTATGCGGCTCTTCGATAGGCACTGGCAGGATATGGACCACGCGCAGGGAGAAAGGATTAGACATCGTTACCTTAAATAGTTGGGCACAACGTTGTGGGCCGCAGGGCCTGTTCCTGTGCTGTACCACCCCCCAAAAAAATTCAGACCAGCCTCGTCATCTGTCCTTTTATTGTGCTACGGTTTGAAGTAGATTTTTGTGCTGAGTTCTTGGCCTTTTTTTTTAAATATCATACAAAACAGTTAACTTCCAACACACCACAAGAACTCTATTACAACTGAAACTATACATCGAATTTTCCAGCTAGCACAGGGTTTTACACAGACATCGACCCTGGTACAAGGAACACTATTGCACAGAATTCACACACTCACACACACGCACACTCTCACGCAAAATGTTTCTCTAAATCTACACCACTCAAAGGTCAGAATTGTACTGAGAGTCACAACGGGACGCACGAGAGGGAGGGACAACTTGGCAACTAAGGATGGGTGGCTCCTGACACCACAGAGCCACAGGGGAGGGGAGGGGGCTTGGGAGACTCCCCGTCAACAGTTCTGAGGCATTTTCTGATCTACCCTCTATCCCTTTCGCCTTCTGGAGGGAGGGAGCCGGGGAGAGGGTCAAACTCAGGCTGCGTGGTGTGAACACAGGAACCAGACACGTGTCCAGACTTGGTCTGGGACCGGCTCTGTGAGAGCCACCGGTTAGTTGGGTCAGGCCACAGAGCAACTGCTTGCCTGGATTCTGGTTGGACTGCCTTGCTGGTCGGGTATGGTCAGAGTCCGGCTGGACTCGGGTTAGACTGCCTGGATTGGCAGGAAGGTTTGGTCTGGTTATTAGGATCTGTTTGCGGAATGACTAGTTGGTTGGGTCTGGTAGGGAACCGACTCGTTAGTTGGGCGTCATTGAACGGTTGAGTGCGGGTCGAGGCTGGTAGTTGTGATTGGTTAGACCTTGTCGGAGATGGTTCCTTGGGTCTTTTTATGGAGTGACTGGTTAGTTGGTTCTGGTTAGGGACAAGCGGTTAGTTGGGCTTGGGGAGGTAGGGAGGTGGGGAAGGAGTTGGGGGAAGGAGTTGGGAGGGAGGAGAGTTGGGGGGGAGGTGAGGAGAGTTGGAGGGGGGGAGGTGGAGGGGGAGGGAGGGAGTTGGAGGTGGGGAGGGGGAGGGAGGTGGGACGGAGTTGGAGGT